>NC_077232.1:277293747-277593747 GCF_027887165.1 Monodelphis domestica
CCATGAAACTGAAGGGCAACCCTGCACTATCGAGCACTCATAAAATAAAAGAACTCACAAAGCAGGGCTCCACAACTGCCCCTCCACCCTTGGTAAGCAAGTCTTAGAACAACAGTTATCAAAGTGTGGTTTAGGTATCCTAGGAGTCAAATTTTTTATTTTTTAAATCTTTTTATTTTTATCTATTTTATAATAGTAATAAAACTAATAACACTTTAATTTCCAATATTGTAAATAGCAATATATATAATTCATATAAACAAAAGCTCTTCCTCAATAATTTTTTCACAAGTGTAAAAAGATCTAGAAACCAGGAAGGTTGAGACCTGTTGCTTTATAAGGATGTCCTCAGGAGAGGAGATAGATATCAACCACAGGTGGGCAACTATCAGGAGGTCACAGTACTATCTCAACCCCAGGAAAAAATTGGAACTTCTATAAAGTCATACAAGTGAATGCATGCATACATGAATTATTCTATTTGAAGAGATCTATGGCTATTTAATGACCCAAATCCCTTCTGTAACTGTGTTAAAAATCCTTCTGTGCTAGGGCTATTATTTCCATTGTGACAATCTCACTCTCTGAGACAGTGCAAGCATCCTTTTGTGTCATGGGTACGATCTCAGGACACTATAATAAACATATGTGATTATAGGATACATATAATTCCAGGATAAGTATAATTTCTACTCAATAGTCTACATAACTTAATGCTGGAAATTAAACATATTATACCTATTTTTTCTTAAACTATTCCATAGGCTCAGCCTAATCACCAGAAATCACTCACTTTCATAATATTATAAATCTGGCAAGGATCCTATATAATCCTGATCCTAGATTGTATGAAAAATGAGCCTTGTTTCATGGAAATCCCATAGCCTTTGGCACCTTTTTCAATTTTATCAGCAGAAGACTTCAAAGGGTGGATGAACTGAATTTTTAAGGTTTTGATTTCTACACACACCTTAAGCCAAGATTTTCTCAAATGACAGCTGCCAAAGATAAAGTATCCATGCAAAGATTTTCCATTACACATTCTAAATGTGAACTTCAGATTTGGTCATTGTGAATGTCTTCCCAAATTGGCCTCCCACCGCCTATACTATTAAGTTCCAACACCTGCCAAGACTCATACAGATGTGCTACAGAATTGAATTGGGGCTACACACACTTTTCAAAAATTCAAAGTATAAGTTTCAGTGGAGTCAGAAATAACTTGCTATCTTTTCCAACATGAATGTACCAGATTACACTCCAGACATCCTGGCATATGTTTAGGAGACACAGTTTAAACAGCTGTCACAAATTCTCTCTCCTTTGTAGCTACTGCACCCTCATGCCATAGCAAACAGGCATCAGAATGGGGAAGGGTGCCGTATTCATTTAGGCATGTCAGTGACTGACAAGTCTGGCAGAAACACAGGTGGTTTTGCTTCTGCCTGTGTCTGTAGGAAGTGATACCAGTCGCAGAGGTTCAGAATCTGTACTAGTGAGTAACTTTATATCTAACATCCTCAAACAATTCTCCAAATAGAGCAGCTAGGTTTTTGACAGATGCTGAAACCTTTTGGAAAAATGTTGCCACTCACCTTTACTGTGATAACAAAATCTTATTCATGACAGGCATCAGTATCTAATGAAGCAAAGAAACCTTTAAATAAAACCCTTACCTTCAGATGGTGAACATACAAGAAATCATACACAGTTCAGCAGGCACCATTTTTTTGTCCAGAGTTTTTGTGAATTTTTTCTATTTTTATTTATTTTTTACCATTTTACAGCTTAGGAAACTGAGGCAAACAGAGCTTAATTGTGTCACACAGGTACTAAATATCTGAATCTGGATTTGAACTCGGGCCTCCTTGACACCAGGCCTGGTGCTCTAGCCACTGCCACACCACTACTTACTGGTAAACAGAGAATGGCTTATGAGAAACAGGGTAAAATATTCTGGAGCATTCTGAAATATAGATGGCATCCAGGCAGGAATTATATGGGATAAAAGGAAGTTCTTTCTAGAAGGGGAGATTTTTGAGAAAATAGCATCCATGGTAGAAGCACACCCCCCCTTCCCCGCCTCCCTCCTTTTACTTCCTTAAAGATTCAGGTTGCTCTGGGACTTCTGGAGCCACAGCTAGAGAGGGGGACATTTGGCCATAAATCCAGGTTGCACAATGACTCAGCATGCAAGGAAAACAGATTCCATGAGGACATTCTTTGTGGCCTCTGGCTGTGTGTAATTCCAGGCCCCCTTATCCTTGTATTTCTTCTCTCTTAAGGACTGACAGCCTCATCATAGTCAGTGAATGTGACCCAAAGGCCAATTTGCAGACTGTGATTGAAGCCCAGACCTTGCCACTCAATGGAGGCTCCCTGCAAGTCTGGCAAGTGGTAGCATCCTTTGTCTGTGATTGGCTACAGGGAGGAGAACTGCAGGAAAGAATCCTAGCTGGCCTTCAATGTACTGTGTCAGTCAAACATTCCCTGAAAGAAGAGACCAAATGAGGAATTTGGTCTTTGAAAAATGTTACTATTAAAAAAAACCCCAAACCTACTCATAGACTCTTACCAAGAACTGCAAATCATATTCTATATTAACTAACAGGACTCTACTTGTTACTACAGGTGCTACGTTCTTTTGCTGGTTATATTTTTTAAACATCTTGGCTTTTACATGTAAGCAAGATTAATTGAAATTATAGTAAGTTCCATGACATAAGATGGGGCAGCTAGGTTGCACAGTAGATAGAGTGCTGGGTCTGGAGTCAGGAAAACTCATCTTCTTGTGTGCAAATCTGACCTCAGACACTTCTAGCTTGATGTCCTTGGGCGAGTTACTTCATCCTTTGCCTCAGGTTCCTCATCTGGAAAATGGGCTAGAGAAGGAAATGGTGGATAACTCCAGTATCTTTGCAAAGAAAAACCTAAATGGGGTCATGAAGAGTTGTACCACTCTTCTGCCCTGGAATCAATACACAGTAATGATTCCAAGACAGAAGGTAAGGTTTTAAAAAATTACTTTAGAAGTTAATAAATATTTGGGAGTATATCTTCCAATATTCACTCATGGATATGAATATAACAATGAAGCAAGCCCTCTTTGTAGAAATAGACATTGAAATATTGGAGAAATGGTCATTGCTCATGGGTAGATCAAGCCAATGTAATAAAAATACTAATACTACCTAAATTAATTTACTTAGTAGTTAACATACCAATCAAACTACCAAAATGATATTTCATGGAGAAAAATAATAATTAATTTGAAGGAGCAACCAAGTTCAAATATGTCCAGTATAATTTCAAAAGTGCAAAGAATGGAGGTCTTTCATTACTAGATGTCAAAATGTATTATGAATTGAGTGGCTCCTGATTTAAAGAGAAAAAAGTCAATCATAGGAACACAATATGTGAAAACAAGCAAACATGGGAGCATAGTGTTTGATAAACCCAAAGATACAAATTTCTCTAGTAAGAACTTAGTAAAATTGACAAAAACTCTTGAGAAAATTAGATGTCAGTCTGGCAGAAATTTGTTTTAGATCAATACCTCATACCACATACCAGGAGAAACTCCAAATTCATCTATGGCTGGAATATAAAAAGATACATCATAAATGAATTAGAGAAGTAAGGAAGAAATTACTATTCATATCTGTAGGAAAAGGAAGAATTCATGACTAAATGGAGAGGTAATGAGGATCACAGAAGATAAAAGGGATAATTTTGATTATGTATATATTTAAAATTTGCATAACTCTAATGTGGTAAAAATTAGAAGGGAATACATAACTGAGAAAAATTTTACAAATATCTTTACAAATACCCTTGATAAAAAGTCTCACTTTCAAGATAAACAAGGAATTTATTCAGATTTATAGAATTAACCCAATATATAAATGGTCAAAATACATGAATGAACAGTTATCAAAGAAAGAAATCCAATCTATTAACAATCATATGAAAATCCACTAAATTACTATTATTTAGAGAAATATAAATTAAAGCAACTCTGAGGTTTTATCTCCCACCTATTAGGCTGAGAAAGAGGAAAATGACAAATGTTTGAGGGACTTTAGAGAAATAAGAATGCTAGTACACTCTATTGTTCAGCAAGTCTGGAGAGTAATTTGGAACTGTAACTATTATGTATTGTTCTTTGACCCATAATATTGCTCCCATGCCCCCAAAAAATCAAATATGAAAAGGATGTATATAAGTATAAAATATTTACAGTAGTTCTTAAAATAATAAACATTGGTAAAAATAATATGCTGTAAGACCAGATTTTAAAGATCTGGCTTTATTGTGATAGAGAAATCACATGACCAGAAGTCTTCAGTTCAAAATCTGAGACCTCATTTTGCAAATCACACACACTTTTATAATTTCCTTTTTTGTACCCAAACTTCCCAGCAAAAGGTCTCCAAGAGGTCCTGGAGACATTTCTGGAGCTCCAAGGAGCTTTAAGGGTTTCCAGAGTTATATTAGGAACCGAGATTTCCAGAGCTGAGCTACTTCTGGAGCCCCATGGCTTCTGGGTGACCCCCTGATTCCTGCATGCTCCTTTCCCAGAGCACATTGTTAAATGGATTGACACACTTATGATTACATAGTAATATACTTATAATTACTATAACACACTTAAAATTACCAAAACAATACACACACTTGAAATTATAACTAGGGTATTATCCTGGGACTGCATTCTTAATGTTATGGCTTACATAGACTTTTACCTAGCACTAAATTCTTACTATAAATTATACTGCTATAATTTCCCCCTTAATTCTAAAAATCACAGGCATTGATTAAGCTATTAATGATTGATTTTTTTGGTTACATTTTGGAAGTGAAGGCAAAAGGTATGTTCTCATTGGGGAATGACTAAACAAATTGTGGTGTGTGAACAAAATGTGATATTTTTATGCCATAAGAAATGGTGAAATGGACAATTTCAAGATAATTGAGAAAGTTTTATGAACTGATGAAAAGTAAAGGGAGGAGAAAAAGGAGAACAATTTCCACATAACATTACACAGAACTTTGAGAAGCTTTAGGACAATGACCAATTCAATGATAAATGACAGATCCAAAAGAAGAAAGATGAAACAAACCACTCATTTCTTGACAAAGAGGAGATGATCTGAGAAGAGAAATTCATTTTTGCATTTAGCTAATATAGTCATTTGTTTGTCATTTGTAGGGACCATGTATTGAAACACTGTTTGTTATTTGTTGTTTTTACTTATTTAATTTGCTTGATGGGAAGAAGTAGTAGAAGGAACCAATAAATAAAAAATGGTTAAATTTTTTTAAAAAAATTAAAGACTAATAGAGAAGGCAAGGGAGTAATACAAAGTGAAGTCCAGCTCCCCCACTCTATCTCCTCCACAAAGACCTGACTACACATATTTATCATAGGTTTTGATTTACTTGACTTTTCATTAGTTGTGGAAAGGAGCAGCAGAAGAAAGAATTTGGAACTGAAAAATAAGAGGATCAGTCTCCATGCTTTAATAAAAGAAAACACATGCGACTAAAGTTTGATCAGAAAGCCCAAGGGAAAAAAAAAACAGTAAGTCATTCTCTAGCCTTGAATATCCTTAAGAGATGGAGTTTTATGGACACTGATGATGTGTCTGGCCTTCACATGATCCACAGATCAATCCAGTATCTAGTGACCAAGGAAAATTGTAAAAATGGAGATTTTGAATCCAGGACTCCAATCCCCAAGAGTCCTTGCTAGCTCCCAGAATGCCCTCTAATCCCACTGAAATTCTCACCTGGGCAAGATCACAAATTATTATTTAAAGGAGTTCTCCGCCTACTGAAGGGTTTTCCTGTTTCCACTTGCAAGCAGAGAGCTCTTTCATGATGTAGGTGAGGTTAAAATGGGTCTCTCAGCCCACCTAGCACATGCTTCTCTTATTTGTATATTCTCAAATTCCCAACCTTTAATAAAACTCTAAAAATTTAATGCTTCTTGCAGAGAGAAACTAATTTCTACCTGCCACAGCCTGGCCCCCTAATTTTAACTGTGACAGGTATGGTGACCACTAGATTGGATGAGAACTTCTCAAATTTTTTAGCCTAGAATTTTTTTTAAGCCATGTTTCTCTGGCCAAGGTTTTTTACCCTCACAAAGCTGCTGCTCATTCCAGCCTTTTTAGCAAGCCTCTAAACTCATCTCGGCCCTGCTCTGGCTCCTGGCCCTGCTTTCCTGCATTCCTGTCCTGGCCCTGCCCACCCCAGTGGTCTCTCGCCCATCTGGCCCAGCCGATCCAGGTCCAGAAAAAACTAGCCTCCGACCCAGATGGCTCATCTCCCTGGACCCAGCCAGATGATAACAAATGGGGGTATTGGCCTCCATGTGGGAGGGGAGAGAGAAGAGGGAAAGAAGAAAGGTTTTTTAAAACAGGAACTTAAAAGCATGGCTATTTTACAAGGATATCTTTTAATTGCATTGATCCTTTTATTGACTTCACCTGCATGTCAGAAAAAAAATTCAGCTCCGTACAACCCTTTAGCTAACTTTGGGGAGGCAGCTGGGTGTCTCAGTGGCCTGAGAGCCAGGCCTAGAGACAGGAGGTCTTTGGTTAAAATCTGGCCTGAGATATTTCCTGGTGGTGTGACCTTGGACAGATCGCTTAGCCCCCATTGCCTAGCCCATATCAATTTGCTTTTGGAAAATAGACATCTAAATGGATATAAACCCAAGGAACTTGGGAGAGACTGGAGGTTATATTTTTAAGGCATTTCAGACTCCAATGGTGATGGTTTATAAAAATCTCTGTATTCTATTGCATTTTACTGTTTGCTTTATTTATGATTTAACTTTATGATTTTAAGTTCATATATTACTGCATTCAATATTATTCTATTATACTGTTCATTTTAATGTATTGAGTTTTAACTACTGTTAAATTCTGTTGCTTTCCCCCTATAACTATATTGAACAAATATCATTGTAATTAAGCCCATATATGAAAACAGCTTTTCTATTTTTGACTTTGTAAATTGTCACATAGAGGATAGATGGACTTCATCAGAAATGGTTACAATTGTATAACAACCTTTGGAAAATTTAATGTGCTAAATATATCAATTGATTTTAAGGGTTTTTTTTAAACATGATTTTTAGAAATTTTTTTTTAACAATCTCTGGTCATTTTTGCCTGCCCCTACCACGAGGTGTAAGGCCCATTCTAGTAGCTGAAGTGAAATAAATTTTATAACCCCCAACCTTCCCGCATTTCTAAATATGTGAATGGAAGTTGGGCAATTAATCTCAGGGCATGTATCCCTAAAAAGCCTCCAAAAAAGGAGCACCCCTCATTTATACTCTTCAGCTCACTACTTTACTTCCACCAGAATGATATCTAGATTTCTTGATGATGTTCTAAACCCAAAATGAATTTTACTTTGTTTAAAAATATGTTTATTACCAAGATTGATAGATTGCTATGTTTGTAAAAATTGTGACAAATATCCATCAATTCATAGGTTTTTTTAAAATGTCATACAGCAACTTATGTGAAATATGATAGTGTGTTTGTTTGCTATTATAATTAATTGGGCTATTGTGAATTTTGGGGATATTGATAACTACACATTTGTACTACTGCTCAATTCATTTAATCATACTCACAGCGGATCATGGCAAGATATGAAGAGGAAATGGATCTCATTTTTGGTGAGAAAGCCTTGTATTCTACATTTTCTTAGCTGACACAGTGTGTCAATGATTATAAGCTATATTTTTGAATTTTAAAAAAAAACTTTTATTATATTTTTCTTGCATGTGAAATACACTATTTATTTTTCTCTCTTTTTTATATTTGAAGCACATGTCACCAGCATTAAGATTTTCTTTAACTTTTTGATTTTGCAGTAATATAAGTTTAAGATACATTTGCTAATGCATGCCCCAAAAGCTTGAGACTATAAAAATGATGCCACTAATTATTTAAAAAATTATAGGATTTACTTAATGATTCTGTCTGATTCCAGGACAATATATACACAAAAGAGCCATTGCAAAGTGCCAAAGAAGCACAAAGCTAAACTGCATAGTGCCAAACGAGCACAAGGTCAAAGAGACCAACCAATCCTGGTGGGATTGATGTAATTTTGAGCCTAGACAAAGAGGACTTGAATGTATTTGGGGTTCAAGGTTGTGGCTATTTAACATGTGTTAAAGGCAGGTCTTCCTTGTTCCACATTCTACCAAGTATCTCAAATTTGGCTCCTACAATCTAGTCCCTTTTTTCTGTTTTTCATAGTGTGGTAACTTTCTGTAGTCCTGACTACTGACTGGGTAAATGCATCATTGTTTAGATCATTTTATTTGGGCCCTGATACAAGGACCTGTTATAGATTTCTTTTTCTTCTTTTTCTTTATTTTACTTAGAATTTTTACACATAAGACTTTGATAGTCTATATTTTCATACAGCATTTTCTTTTTTATTTGGATTTTTCTGATGTCTTTTTAATATCTCTTGCCAATTGATTCATATACCTCATAACTCAGCCATGCATCCCTAAGTGATCCTGTGTTTTTCAATCACCCACAACACAGAGAAATGTAAAAAATATCATTATTTAAATTGCAAAGTTTAAATTCCTTTTGAGAAGAATTTTAGGTAAAGAAAGATGCTACCTCTCTGAATCCAGAAACTGAACTGTTGAAGAAGACACCATGAAGAAGCCTCCAGACCACAAGCTGCACAAGAATGAACTTTGGGTGTGGTTGATTGAACATTTATTTGTATGTATACTCTTATGCCAAAGGGTACTACCCCCTAACTGGCTTTTTGTCAATGAGCTCAGCAATTATTGGGGGGGGGGTTTCCTCTCTTATCCTCAAATTATTATAATCTTTAAATTGATTATGTTTTCATGATCCTTTGGGGAAAATTTTTTTTATTTTTTTCCCAAACAATCACATAAGGAAATGTAAAAATGGAGATTTTGAATCCAGGACTCCAATCCCCAAGAGTCCTTGCTAGCTCCCAGAATGCCCTCTAATCCCACTGAAATTCTCACCTGGGCAAGATCACAAATTATTATATAAAGGAGTTCTCCACCTACTGAAGGGATTTCCTATTTCCGCTTGCAAGCAGAGGGCTCTTTCATGATGTAGGTGAGATTAAAATGGGTCTCTCAGCCCACCTAGCACATGCTTCTCTTACTTGTATATTCTCAAATTCTTAACCTTTAATAAAACTCTAAAAATTTAATGCTTCTTGCAGAGAGAAACTAATTTCTACCTGCCACAGCCTGGCCCCCTAATTTTAACTGTTACAGAAAACTGAGCTGTTCACTGAGGTAGGAAGTAGCAGGACAGGAAGATGTCCTGGGCTGAGAGTACTTGATCCAATGCTGGCTTAGAATAGGTGCCATATGGTAGCTCTGTCATTCACTGTTCAATTTGGAGTCATAGATCCAGGGCATATTGAGTAGGGGAATCTGCACCTTGGAGTATTAGAAAAGAGAATTTGTGGAATCTAGCTTTGTACTGAGTAACAAGTGGATATGCAAACAGTAGCTGTGTGGCTCTGACCCCAAGAATAGAGCAGATTCAGATCAGATCTAGTATCCAATCCAGGCTAAGATTTGCAGTGAAATAACCAGGGCATCAAACTTACAACAAATGGGTGACAGCAGGTTGCTCTGAACCTGAAGAGCTTATCAATGGATGTGGCTGAGTCCAGTAGGGTCATATCACTGAAAACATTGCAAGTTTGGAGGTTATCAGCCTAATTTATTTCTCAGATCATGGAATAACACAGCATTTACCCTAAGAAAGAAGAAAAAGGGCCCACAAATACAAAGACTCAACTCCTAAGTGAAAGAAAATAGACAGCCATCTTCCATAAAGAATTTAAATCCAAAGAGCCATAGTCACCATCACACAAGATTTATCAACAACCACTATAACAGTGTGAAGAGTTTGAAATATGATGTTCCAAAAGGCAAGTCATCTAGCCAAGAATGAATTATATATGAAAATTGATTCTAACCTTAGAGATGGAAAAATAGACCTTTAACAAAATAGAGGACTTCCAATCATCCTGAAGAAAAGACCAGAGTTTTTGACAACCCAAGAATATGCTACTTGAAGTAGCATACTTAAAGTTGAGACAGAATCTCTTATGCTTCAAATGAAGTATAAAAAGGTGAAAGTAGCAATCATGATCTCAGAAAAAGCAACAAGAAAAGGCATTAAATACATAAATAAGGAAACTACTAGAAAAGAACAGCAATAAATGGATTTTTTAAAAAATAGAATGAATAGAAGTCATCTAAAACCAAGAGTATCTAAAACCATTATTTGTTATACAGATAAACTAGAAACCTTTGAAATAAGATTGGGGTAAAGCAAAGATGTCTATTATCAACATTGCCATTCAAAATAATACTAGAACTGCTAGCTCTAGCAGTTAAGTCAAGAAAAAGGAAACAAAGGAGTAAGCATAGGTAAAGAGGAAACAAAATGGACACATTTTGCTGCTGATATGATAGTTTTCTTAGAGAACCCTAGAGAGTTAACAAAAAACTAGTCAAAACAATTACCAATTTTAGCAAACTTGCAGGACATAAAATAAAACCCCACAAATCATCAGCATTTCTGTATATTACCTCCAAAAAATCCATCAGGAAGTAATAGAAATCCCATTTTAAAAACAACAAAAAGTACAAAATACTTAGGAGTCTCTCTGCCCAGACACACACAGGTACCATATAAACATAATTTCAAAAGTCTTTACATATATAAATACATATCTAAATAATTATAGAAATATTCATTGCTCAGTAGACTGAGACAATATAAAAATGATGATATTATCTAAATCAATTTATTTATTCAGTGTGATCTGAACATCAAACTAACAAAAGATTAAGTTATAAATCTAGAAAATGTATCTGCAGTAACGAGAGGTCAAAAATATCAAGAGAATTATTTCTCTGGGGGGGGTGTGTGTGCAGGAACTATCAAATCTTAAACTATATTATGAAGTTGTAATCACCAAAACAATTTCATACCGAGTACTTTTTTTAATAGAGATTTATTATTGGAACAGATTAAATACACAACAAACAGGAACAAAAGACCACAGTAATCTAATGTTTGATAAACCCCAAAATAATAGCTATAGGGGCAAGAGTTCACTATCCCACAAAGACATTAGGAAAACTGGAAATCAGTGTGACAGAAACTAGGCTTAGACTAACATCTCACACTATAAACCAAGATGCTTTAAACATAAAGGATGGCAGCATAAACAGATTAAAGGAACATGGAATAAATAATTTCTATGGGTAGGGGGAGAATGTAATCAAACAAGAGGTTCATAGGAAGTAAAATGGACAATTCTAATTACATAAAATTGGAATGTTTGTGCACAAATAAAACAAGTGCAGCTAAAATTAGAAGCATGAAATAGAGGGCTGGGGGGAATAGTAATTACAGTAAATTTCTCTGCTCTAGGTCTTATTTCTAAAATATAGAAGGAAAGTGCAAGACTATTTACTGGTCAAAGGATGGTAAAAGATTGTGAATAAGCAGTTTTCAGGGAAAGAAAATGAAGCTCTCATTAGCTATGTGAAAAATATTCTAAATAATGAGTAACTAGATAAATGGAAATTAAACAAATTTGAGATTCCAACTCACCTGTCAAATTGGTAACACTGACAAAAATTGACAGATTAGTGGTGAGAGGGCAGGCAGTGCCATAACAGGTACATTAATGCATTGGTAGTACCTCATAACAGAAAGAGATACACTTTTTCAAATATGATAAATATAGGAATTCATTTTTCTAGACTATGGAGAAATGTACTGAAGGATTTGTTATGTATGTATGTATGCTTTTTTTTCTTAATTTGCTTCATGTGGAAGAGGGAAGGAAAAGACTTATTTTTTTAAAAATACTTGTTTTTAATAAAATTTAAAGTATAAATAAAATTTAAATAAATTTAATAAAATTACATATTTATTTAATATATTATAAATGATATATAAATATAAATATACACAAATACTATCTATAAATATATAATACATAAATTATATCTGTAATATATACATAATTTTAAAGTAACAAATATTTTATATATGCACAGGTTTAGTAAGCACAGTCCAAGGTTATTTTTCTTCCTTGAAGATTAGACTAACTTCCTCCAGAAGGAGTGGCAGCTAATAAGAATATGGTTTCAGCTGCACAACTGTACATAGTTGTTTACTGCTTCCTATGAAACTATGCCCTTTCTCTCAATACCTTGCCTCCTTTGTGATTACATGGTGTGCTAGTCATGGTTATAGTCCAATGTGGGAATGGGGAGAGGATTTGTTTACTTCCTTTCTGACATCTGTCTCAGAGCTTTAGGGAATTTCCTAATGCTAACCACAACAAATTTGTGTAATGGAGTTGGGTCATAAAGTAGAGAAACCACAGCATGGAGATTTTATTCTTTTAAAATACTTGCTAGACTCATTACCAAAATGAGAGGCTATTTCGAAGTCCATTTAACACTCACCAGAAAATACCAGTCCTGAAATTCTGTTAGAGCTTACCTGATTTAATTTCTGCTCCTAGTTTTTCTCCTTCATGCTAAGTTGTTGTTATTCTAGGTCATATTTTGCACTGTTTGGAGAGATCAGATGACAGTATTATCCTAAATGATTCAGAAGTTTCATATAAACCTGATACTGTGGCCTCTTCCCATACTTATTCCCAATGATCTCAAGCCTATGTTTCTCAAGGCCCTTAATCTCCCATATAACTTTCACTCATATTTTTAACAAATTCTTTTCAATCCAAAAAAACTCTCATCTAATATCTAATTTTAAAAATATTTTCCCCATCTTTCTCCACTCACAGAAACCTCAGTTTCTCCAGAGGTCATTCTTTATCTGACTACCCTTTCTAGTGCTATTTACTCATTTCATATCACCTGGTACATTAATAGGTATGTGATTAAATTCTATTGTATATGGTAAATATTTAGGGGACCTCTAACTTGGTCCATCTTGGAGAGACTCAACACAGGAGTCACAGTGTCATGTGTCCCTGGCATCCCCCAGCATCCCAGAAAATGTCTCCCAGGGTCAGCACCTACATCCTCATGGAGGGAAGAGGGGGCCAATGACTTTCAAACAGGAAAGATCAGGGGGCTGGGAGGAGCATAGGTTTGAAAAGCCAGCTCAGGAAGCTAAGGAAGGCTCTCTTTTTTCTGTACTGGACTTGAAATAACTCTCTCTGGTTTGGCTCTCTCTCCCTGAGCTTGTCTGAGCTCGATCCCTGGCAAGCTGAGGCATGGCTTGGAGCAATGGCTACAATGGGGGATTGGATTTTTATCTAGTTTTACCTAGAAAGGCTAAAACAGATTTCTCTCTTTCTTTCCCTTTGCTAAAAAATGCTTATAAATCTAATAATAAGCCTCCAGGATTAATTTTTATTTATAACACTATGGATATACTTAACATGTCCAAGATACCTAATACCTAAGATAATAGGTTAATTATATTCTTTGTTTCACATTGCCATTTTCAGATTTTCTCAGACCTCCCCACCATCTCAAAACAAACTCTTTGGATGCAACCCCATCTATCTCAACTGGTCAAGAGCCTTCCAGTTCTAAATCTATAATTTTATGATCCTGCTATGCTTAAAATTCTATGGAGATCATATCTTAATTTTATAATTATTATTTACTAAATAACAAAAAGCAGAAGGATAGAAAAAGAAAAAGCAGAAGAGAGAGAGGGAACATGTGAAAGAAAGAGAAAGAGAGGTGCAAAGTGAGAGAGAGAGAGAGAAACAGAGACAGAGAGAGAGAGAGAGAGAGAGAGAGAGAGAGAGAGAGAGAGAGAGAGAGAGAGAGAGAGAGACTGAATGCTTGACTGGCTAGCTCTTTCAGTGGGTTCCTCTAGAAGTTGACTAAGCCAGCCCAGAGCCAGACATTCCACCCTCCAGTCCCTAGTTGCCCATATAAGACCCCATTTCCTGTCCCTTCCATTATCTTCATGATGTCCCTTTCCATCACTTCGCTGATGACTCTTGGTTTTATATCCCTAGCTCATAGCACAGTTGCCTTGCATATAGTTGGTGTGGAAGAAGGAGGTTCCCTAATTGAATGGAGAATCCTTCAGGACTCATTAGTTTGAAATGCACTGAATCTCAGACTTCTTGGTGGGAGAAGGTGGTAAATAGCACCAACTTCATTCCCTGAAGGTTGAATTTTTTAACTTGCAAATAAATGGTAGTAGATGTGGCAGGGGGTGGCTTTGGAATAGTAACTTAACCAAGAAAAAAATGTTAGTTATTTATTTAATTATAGACTGAGTCGAGAACATGACTATACATCTATTAGTACACCCTTGAACTACAAAACTACTCTTTTGACCTTTTACTGTAGTAACATAGTTAGACCCAGAGTTGAATTGCTTTTACAATTCACTTCTAAGCAGACTCTGGTAACTTCTATTCATAGATATGAAATGAAAATAATCAAGAATTGGAGGGATAATTTGAATTTTCCCCCACTCCCACACAAATGTTCCATCCCTCTCAAGATCTTCCACTCTTCTATTACTTTATTTAAAGCTCTCTCTCATTTCCAAACATGCCCTGCGTATTGATGTCTGGAATTTAGCCAAGTCACTGGTCTGAGTTCCAGCAGTTAACTTCCCAGTTTCCATGAGACTGGGTCTAAAAAAATGGGAATTTTCCTTAGCACATTCAAAATCTATCCACACAGACACAAAGAATATTCAAATTACATATATTAAATTTCTTTGGTTTATTAATATTTTAACCATTTAAAAAGACAAGTATTAAAATGGTTGATTACAAAATTTTAAGCCTCTCTTCTACTTTGAAGCAGAATGTGCTCTGGGCTCAATTCTTAGTATGTGGAGTCCCTGGGCCTGACCAGCTGGAAGCATAGCTACATACATAGATACACAAATACATGTATGTATATATATATAAAACCATAAATATGTACATGCACAAATATATGTGTGTGTACCCATACACATTTACATACATATACGCATACTCACACTCTGGGGATATTTCTGCCAAGCCCCGCTCTCTCAATCAGCAAGCTAGATTTCCAGAGGTCTGCAACTTCAACTCTTCTCTCAGAATTCTATCAGATAGCCCTGAGAAATTTTGGCATCTTTCTCATGCTCAAGCCCTCATCCCAATGCAGTCCTCCCAACATTGGTATCCAATTAACTGTTCTTCTGTGTCATCAATGTCAGTAGTTAGTATTCTATCAGCTGATTTCTTCATATCAATTAGCCTTTACAAGAGGATATTATGAAAAAGGTAAAGCAAAAAGCAAAGTACAGAAATATCCCACCTCTCCCCTCACCATAACCACAGGAGCTCTTCCTGTCTGCCACTTCAGACCCTGGGAAAGTGGGCTCAGATTTAAAGGGGTTGTTACAAGGCATTCACTTTGCTAAGATTGCTTCTGGATGCAACATCACCACTGGCTGAGTTGTTTCCTGGCTTCAGGTCAGTGAGACTACCAGGTTGATCATTACTGGGCTGGGTCAAGTAAAACACTCTCAGGACTAGATTGGTAAATTAGGCTTCACTTCCCAGCAGATTCTGATATGGTCTCCCATCACTGGACCTCTACTCAGCTATACCTAAACAGTGTTACTTAAAAGACCATGAGCTCACAGAAAGTCTAATAGAGAAAGAAGGGCACCCCAACTCCTATAGATCTATCCCTATTCCTCCTGGAGGTCTGAGTCATCCTAGAGACCAGTAAGAAGGAAAGAGGAAGTTTCTATGCTGAGTCTTTCGCACATACTCTTTAAATACCCCCTTTCTTTTACTAAAAAAAAAATCCTAACCTATTTTACTTTATTTTATTTTATTTTATTTTTAAAACCCTTACCTTCCATCTTGGAATCAATACTGTGTATTGGTTCCTGGACAGAAGAATAGCAATGGGGGTTAAGTGATTTACCCAGGGTCACACAGCTGAGAAGTGTCTGAGGTCACATTTGAACCCACGACCTCCCATCTCTAGGCCTGGCTCTCAATCCACTGAGCTACCCAGTTGCACTCCTAACCTATTTTAGAATTGATACTAAGTTCCAAGGCAGACGAACAGTAAAGGCTAGGCAATTGGGATTAAGTAAATTGCCCAGAGTCCCAAAGCTAGGAAGTATCTGAGACCACATTTGAACCCAGGACATCCTTACTCCAGACCTGGTCCTCTATCTACTGAGCCACCTAGATCCCTCCAAATGACATTTTTCTTCATCACACAGTCAGCAGACAGGAAATAGCATATGCTTTGAAGTGGAGAAGTGGGACTATCTATTCCACATTTTTACATGTATCTATAACTGTGTTCACCAAACAGCAATGCTTCCAGATCTGGGTTGTAATTGGTCAAAATTTCTATTAATGGAGAGTTAGATAAATAATTTTGTTTATTAGTGCCAGGCTCTGCACTAAGCCATGGCAACATAAATATATATAATCAAGCAAGAGAGTCTCTGCTCTCAAAGGACTTACCTTCTAATTCTCTTCAACTAGCAAGTCACACTTTTGTAATACTTTTGTAGTTGCTGTTCAGTTGTTTTCCTCATTTCTTCACAAAGGTACTGGAATGGTTTGTCATTTCCTTCTCCACTCATTTTACAGATGAAGAAACTGAGGTAAATAGAATTAAGTGACTTGTCCAGAGTCACACAGTTATAAGGTCAATCACAAATTTCCCTAAATTGTCTAATATCCTAGTTCTGTATTTTTATTAGCTGCTACAGTTTAATAAAGTGAAACTTTTTATATGTTATTAAAGAACTACTTCCTTATGTTGACAGGATTAATTAGCTTTTAATTTTTAATACAATAAATATTAATCCATTTAATTTTTATAAAGTGCCTGAATTAATTTTCCTTCTGGGATTAGTTGGTCTCCATTTTGGGGTGCTTTTTTTCTTTTTTAGTTTTTCAAGAATTTTCAAATCTTGGCACAGACTTTTTGGCATGAGAGAAAATGAGTTCAAATATTGCCCATGTCATTCACTTCAGTCTGTCTCCTTAACTGTAAAATGATGTACTAAAACTCCAAGGTTATTCCAGCTTCAATTTTCTGATTCTATAATCTAAGATGAGACTGCTCGCTGGAGTTAGGAAGATTCCACTTCCTTAGTTCAAGTCTGTGCTCAGACACTTACTAGCTATGTGATCCTGGGCAAGTCACCCCATTTTTCTCACTCTACTCATCTGGAAAATGAGCTGGAGAAGGAAGTGACACACCATTTCTGTATCTTTGTTAAGAAAATCCCAAATACACAGTATTGATTCTAAGGCAGAAGATAAGAGTTAAAAAAAAAATCCCAAATAGGATCACCAAGTGTTGGACACAACTGAAAAATGACTAAACAAAAATAATCTAAGTTGGTAGATAAACTAGATTCAAGGTTTCTTGGGAACCAAAAAAAATGACCCTTTATTTGTATCCTGTGCAGGTTTCCCACATGTTATAACTTAAATTCCTTCATGATTCTTCACTTAAAAATTCAAGTGCTAATTTGAACCTGACAATAATGTTTTTCTTGTAAAAGCAAAGCAAAAAAGTGGTGCCTTTGAATAATTTTACAGTCATATCTGATTTTTATAAAAATCGGAGAGCCTATTGAATCCTTTCCCACACTTACAACATATGTAGGGGATTTTTTTTTCTGCTTAGTGAGCTATCTTCAGAATGTATAGGGGCTGGTCTCTAAATGAAATCTTTGTCAACCTTATCACATTGAAAAATGGTTTCTTCTCTTTCGGGAATAATCCATTGCTTAAGAAGATTAAGTGGTATATAAATTTAATTCTACACTGACCAACTTTGTAGGATTATTACCTTGTGTCTAGAAATATTCAGGAACATCCTCTTTCCTCCTCCATAGAACTGAAAAGGGTACGTGTACAAATTTTTTTAAATTGGCTGTCTGGGGGAGAAAATGTAGGGACTTTTAAAGTTTAACATGCATTATTAACATTTTTCATTGCCCTCAAGTCTAAACAATAAATAAAACAATGAATTATGAAACTCATGAACCATTTATTTTTTTAATTTCTGGAATTTTCTAATTTTTTATGCCCTGCCTCCTCATAGTTAACTATGGGTAACTGGATCAGTGGATATTAAATCAGTGGATAGAGGGGCACAACTGTGCTTAAACTCTTTCTTTCTGGCTGCTTGCAATATTTTTTCTTTTATCTGGAATTGGTAGATTTTTGGTTATAACATTGTTGGGAGCTTTCATTTTGGAGATTACTTCAGGATATAATCGGAAAATTCTTTCTATTTTCACTTGGTCCCTTGGTTCTATTATATATGGGTAGTTTTCATTCATCATTTCTTAAAATGTGATATCTAGGTTTTATTATTAATTGATGTTTTCATGTAGTTCAATTGGTTTTATAGTATTTCTTCTCTGCTTGTTTTCCAGGTTAGTTATTTTTGGTATATGATACCTTATATTTTCTGATTTTTTCCCATATTTTTAGATTATATCTTTGTATTTCTTATTTTTTCATGGAGTCAATGTTCTGGTCAAATTGAATTTCCAAAGAATTTGTTACTGGAGCAATGCAGCAGACTTCCCATACTAAGATGTTTAATTCTACTTCTAAAGTAAAATAAGGTCCTCCGGAATAGAGGTTCTTAATCTGGGGTCCATAGATTCTTGAAGGAGTCCTTGTACAGATTTTAGGAGGTCCATTTACTTATATAATTCTAGTTACAAAGCCCATTGGTATGGAATTCTCTTTTCCTTGGTGAAAATCCATTCCTTGTGCCTGAGTGAGGGATACTTAGATTTTTTTGGCGGGGGGGAATACATTTTTATTTTCCAACACCTTTGACTTCTTTTATAATTTATAATTCTATTTCATCAATTCAAAAACATTATTCTGAAGAATTCAAAGGCAATTGAACATTCTGTCAAAACACAAAAAAATATTAAAACCCCTTCTTCTGGAACTCTAATTTTCTTCCCTATTCTTTCCTCTAGAGCACTCATTTCATTTAAATAACCAGTAAGAGCACTCTGTTGCAAATATTAATAATAGGGAAATAGATTTTGAACAGTGATATATGTAAAACCCAGTGGAATTGTTCATCAGTTCCAGGCAGGGGGAGGGAGTAGGGGATGAAAATGAATCATAGAAACATGGAAAAATATTCTAAATTAATTAATTAAATAAAAAATGAAAAAAAATTACCATTAAAAGAAAACCTTGATGGGAGCTAGAATTTTAGTAGTGTATGTGGCAAATCTGTGCTTTTCTTTTAGACTTTGCTTATAGATGGTATAGTGTTCTCTTCTGATTTCTTTTTGTCTTTAATGTCCTTGGCTCTACAATATTTTATAAAGTCTTTGGTTCACTCCACTTTAAATCCTGAACTGAGCCTTTTTGATGGGGCCACTGTCTCAGTACTTCTGGAAGTAGGACTCTCTTTAGCCCTGATCTGTATTATCTGGTAGTTGCATAGTGGGCAATTCTCAGGTCTTTAGAAGTTTTGACCAATTTGGTGCTACATGGCATGTCAATAAAGGATAGTTTAGGTTCGAATTTATGTGAAGCTACCTGTCCTGGGCAATTTGAACCAAGTCGCATATCTTAATATGAGCCCCCAAGGTTCCTGAGTTCTAACTTGGGGCTAGAGTGACACAGATGTATGTTCTTAACATCCTTGGTTAGTCTGAGGCCTGAAATCCTTTTCCTTTGCCCCTTGTATACATTTTCAGGTCTAGGTCTTAAGCTTCCCTGAATCTCCTCTGATTCCTAACAGTGGAATTCCTAACAACTCATGACTGTATTCCTGAACTAGGTTTTTATGGCGAGACCTTTTCCCCTTATGTCTTACAGTTTTCTGTTGTTTCCTTGTGCATGCCACAAAACATATGTACTATATGTACTATGGTTTTCCTTTGTATTTCTTCATTATTTCTTTGGCTCCCTGGTTTTTAATTCTTGTTAGAGTAGTTGTGAAAGAATTGAGCCATGCTGTTTCCTCTCATTCTATCATTTTTGAAGAGAATCCATCAAAAGACATTAGAATGGGAGGGGGATAGGGAATCTTTGACTTTATTAAAGCATCTTATAAATTAATGAGGTGCTTCCTGTAGTAGTGAGTGGGGCACTAAAATAGGAGAGTCAAGAAACTTCTCGAAATGGCTTAAGGGTAGAATGCAGTTCTGTAGCTCTTTTGATTAAAATGTCCTAGCATTTGAATTTCCATTAAAGGAGGAGATTTGAAGAATCTGGCTATAAGTAATGAAGGTTCAGATTATCCATTGGGGTTTGGTTTTATTTTCCAAAGATTGATAGAATGATTCTCCTTTTGAATCTGCCAATTCACTGTGGGCTCATTTGAATGAGACAAAGCACTATTTCTTAAATTAAATTGTTATTCTTATCTAGTAAGCAAGAGCTTGTAGGAACATGTGATTTCAGAAGGGGACTTATTCTTGATAACATAGGAATCATTTGTCATATTTCACTTAAGAACTCTATGAAGAAACATGCTACTTCCAAAGGCCTTAGAGAGTACTAGATGTTCTCTGTTGATCCTCTTTAGTGCAACCCTCTTTAGCTGAATTCAAATATGTTTGTGTGAGTGTTAGTTGGAATTGAATCTCTTTTAAATTTTTTTCAAGCAAGATACAAAATGATTTGGTTGGGATTTTTTTAAGACTTTCAGTAGATTGTTTTGATATCCTGCACAGTGTTAGACTTACTTTGACTTCTTTCCAGCAGGGCTTTTCCAAAAGGTCCCAAATTCAATCTTAATTTACTGAGCATTAATTGCATTCATAGTCTGGCACTAGGCAATTTTAATGGCATACACAAAACTAGTAACTTATATTCTTCTTGGCTAGATAAGACCACAAATTCATAACAAATTGGGCTGGAGCCAGTATATATAGGGAAAAAAGAGCCACCTGTTAATTTTCAGTGTAAACATCTATACTTTGGGAAATCAGCAAATGCTACAGATAGAGGTTTGACTTGCTTTGTTGATTTTCCTGACCAAAGAAAGTGATAGAGATAGTAATAATGAAAATTAAACTTAAAAGTTTTATGCACAATCAAAACAACTCTGAGGTATCACCTCACACCTAGCAGATTGGCTAACATGGCAGCAAAGGAAAGCAATGAATGCAGGAAGGGATGTGGCAAAGTTGGGACATTAATGCTTTGCTGGTGGAGTTGTGAACTGATCCAACCATTCTGGAAGGCTATGTGGAACTATGCCCAAAGGGCTTTAAAAAGAATGCCTTCCCTTTGACTCAGCCATAATGCTGCTGGGCTCATACCCCAAAGAGACCATAAGGAAAAAGACATACCAAAATATTTATAGCTATGCTTTATGGTGGCAAAAAAAATTGGAAAATGAAGGGATGCCTTTTGATCGGAGAATGGCTAAACAAATTGTGGTATATGTTGGTGATGGAATACTACTGTGCCCAAAGGAATAATGAACTGGAGGAATTCCATGTGAACTGGAACGACCTCCAGGAACTGATGCAGAGTGAAAGGAGCAGAACCAAGAGAACCTTATAAACAGAGTCTGATACACTGTGGCATAATCAAATGTGATAGACTTCTCTACTAGTAGCAATGCAATGATCCAAGACAATTCTGGGGGACTTATGAGAAAGAACACTATCCACATCCAGAGAAAGAAATGTGGGAGTAGAAACACAGAAGAAAAACAACTACTTGATCGCATGGTCCTTTGACTTCAGGGACAGTGCACTTTCTACTGTACTGCGCTTCACATTTAAACTTATAAATTTATAGTCCATTAGAGATGGACTAGAAAAGATGGAAGGAAAATAATTTATGTCAGGATGGGTGGACTTGGGAAAAGTATAAAACTATAGAGATGATTTGGGAAAAGCCTAATCAAAGAAAGAGATGGAACCACCACTTCAGAATTTGGGTTTTCATAAAATAAGGTTGTTAGAAGCTGGGAGGGGTTTGAAAAAATAAAAGAAGGCAGAGAACAACTTCTATGGAGAGCAGGATAGGGAGGAGTTATAGGATTGACTTGCCACAATGAAGACCCATTTGAAATCAATTGATATGTATAACTTTGGTTTTGCAAGAGTCTCATCCATATATAGCTGCTGTGGAGATGAGGGACTCAGGAAACTATTCCAGAATTCCCAAGTTGTTGATGTATTTCAACTTGGATTTCTGAGATTGCTGTTGTTTTTTACATTTTTGGGAGAAAGAAGTTGGAAACCACAATTAGTAGCCCCTTTTTTTACTCACTATGTGGTATGAAATTTGTATAGGTTTATGCAAACCACTTCCTCCATGACCTGATGAGCTCTGGTACAGGCAATGGAAATAAGTAGTTGAAGAATGGTCTAAGATTTTAGGGAAACTATAGAGGAACCAGAGGGAACTCTGCTGTATTTTTTTTTTTTGCTTATAAGAGAGGGATTAGTTGAAAAGCATATCTCTATCATGCTGGTGCATGCTTTTTTTTCTTCATTGGGAGAGACTGACTTTAGGGAGAGAAGCTAGCTACCAGCTTCTGACTTGTGCCAATTTAAACTTCATTGTTTACCATCTTTTTCTTCTTACAACTTTATTTTGTAAAAATGGAGATTTGAACCCCAGACTTCAATTCCCAGAAGTCCTTGGTAGTTCCTAGGATTCCCTATAATTCCACTGGAGACACCCACCTGGACTGAGAACAAAATGGGTATTTAAACTGACTGTACCGCCTACTTGTTCTCTGCTTCCGCTTCTAGACTCATGCATCTCTCTACCAAGCAGGCAAAATGTAGTGAGTAGATTGCCCGTAGTTTCCTTATTTTGTATTTCTTTATTTCTTAATTCTAATAATCTTTAATAAACCTCTAAAAATATAATACTTTTAGTAGAGAAACTAATTTTAATTTTAACAATTCTCCCCCTCCTTAATATAAAAGAAAATTTAGAAGCTACTAATCTTCGTTTGTGAGATTGATATTGATCCAAATAGAACTTTGGGGAAAGGATTAGATCTATGTAGAGAGAGGAGTGACACATTCTATTTCAGTTCAATGGAACCCAGAGGGGCAGATAAGCACACCAAAAGAAGAAAACAGCTTCTTCATTGGCTTGTGAGTCTCTAACAAAATGGAGACACATTAAAATCATGCATCTAAGAAGCACAAGTTTCCATAAACAGGAGATCCTATCAGCAGAGAAGTAATTATAACATATATGTATAAAACATTATATAACAATATAACATTATATAAATGTAACATTATATATATAACAAATTGTAACAGTATATGGAGAGATAAGCATTTAAGCAGAAATAAATCAGTCCTTGGTGCAGAATAACTACCCTTTAAACATGCTCTTGAAGGGAGACACAGCCCCAAAGTGCTACAGACGGATCTACCTTCTGTAAAAATTAAAACTATTGTGTAAGAATAAAATATTATATTTTAAAAGATTTATTAATGATCATTAGAAAAAAAGAATGAAAAGGTAACAAGATTAAAAAACCCATGTGCCCATGCCTAATTGGCCTGTTCAAACACCTCTCCCCCTTACCACCACCATGGTTGTGACAGGAAGCAAAGAGGCCAGAACCAGCAACCCCACTTCATAATATCCCCTGTCTACAAGAAGTACATAATGACAGGAAGTCAGTGGGCTCCTGGGAAATGTAGTTTTTAGGGTAATAGATTTCTAATTCTACACTTCCCTCTTCAGTTGTTATAAGATGTCTTCCAATACAAATCTTACAAGTGGGGTTTTCCCTTCTTCCCACTGAAACACTACATTTAAATTTGCAGTGGATCAAGTTAGGTCAGGCCAATGACTTCCTTCAGCTATGTTCAGTAACATGCGAGTAGGAATGTAGGGATTATGGGAGTAATCTAGTGTTGGAGTTTAGCAAGGCATGAGCTACAGGAGCACAAAGATGTGCAAAAAATTCAAATACAGAGGATGGAGGAGTCAAACACAATAAGCATTTTGCAGTACCTACTATGTGCTAAAAACTGTAGGTAGAAAGGAAGCTCACATTTTAATAGTTAAGATAACTTGTAAATAAGTAAACATATACAAGTAAAGGGGAAGGCCCTTGGATAGCTTGGAGATTACAGAAATCATTCCACAGAAGATAGGAACTGAGCTGAGTCTTGAAAGAAGGCACAGAAACAAGAAATGAAGTTTCATGTTTGAGAAATTATAAATAGACTACTCTAGCTGGAACATAGAGAGCATGGAATGGAGTAAAGTATAAGAAGATTGGAAAGGTAGAGAGGGGCTTTGGTTCTAAAGTTTTCAATGCCAAAGACACTTGTTTCTGCTTCATCCTGGACTTTGTTGAGTAGGGAGTAGAGAATGGAGAACAGGAGTTCTATACTTTGGGAAAATTGCTCAGTTTTATAGCTGGATGAATTGGATTCATTACATGTTGTGGGAAAGCAGTTTCCTGATTTGCAAGGAGTGCCCACATGAAGAATTACTAGGCCCCCAAAACCTTTAGAAAATAAAGAGATTTATTAGGCATGAGATTAAAAATGAATAAATACTCAACATATTTATTATATAGGATTTAACAATAATAAATTGAGTAAGAAAGAGGTTAATTCAGCCAAGTAAGCAGAACTCAGAGCCAGAGAGACCCACACCTGCCCCGCTTTACCAAAAAATCCCAGCTCCAAAAAGAGCTCCACAGTGTGGGTCTCAGCTAAATTTATTTTCCAAGCCTCCATATGTAAAAAGAGGATGATAACTTAAAAGGATGCTGGGTAAATGTAGTTTAAAGCCTCCCGCCAGCGAGAAGCTTTATGGTAGGAAAATAGAAAAGGATAGAAGTTTTTGATCCCACGAAGGGCGTGAAGGAGCCAACCTTTGAGATGTCAATAATGAGTCAGTAATCAATTATTATTAATATTTGGGAGCCACAGCCACGCTCCGATCAATGGACGGACGTTACTGACAGGCTATATTCCGCCCAGAGATCCTGTTTAACACTACACTGGTCAGTGGATGATATAGCTCAGCTGGGAGTATGAATAGAGACTAATAGAATTAGAGAATGCTAGGTATTAGCATTGGAAAAGAAAGAGAGACACCTGGCCGAAGGCCAGGCCTCAGATGAAGATAGAGAGAAGAGAGAAAGGAGATAGCAAACCTGTAGCTCGTCCAAGAAGGAGAAGAAGAAGGAGGAGGAGGAGGAGAAGCAGAAGAGGGAGGAGCTTGCTGCAGCTCCCCAATTTATTGTCTTTTGATATGCAAATGAACTCAATGCATATTGATAAGTTATATGATGCCTCAATACATATAGATGAGTTACATAGTATATTGCCATTGGATAATTGCAAATTACGACAAGGTGAAGGTGGGTTTTTATCCTCAGGTGAGTGAGACAAAGGGAAGCCAGGTTTCATGCCCTAAGTTCAGCCATGCTGGGAACCGAGTTCATTGCCATGCGCAGAATGGCCATGTGCCCATTCACAAACCTTGTCTCTTTATAATACCTATGGGCTGGACTGCTACATAGTTCAGGTGTAGCAAATTTCTATTTGCACAAAGGGAAAGTCGAATGGCCAGAAAGTAAGATGGAGGACCTCCCTCAAGGAAAGGAAAGTATATATACTTTTACAGGCAAAGATGACTATATGACTTACACCGTAAAAGGACAGGAAAGTGGGGAGGTTGCCTGAGATTTGAAATGTTATCAGTGAGATAAGCAGATCTCAAAAGTATGGAACATGTATGCCATCTTTGTGCATTTATCAGTGTTTATTAGGGATGATGTGCTCCTGGTCACACCACATTTCTGAGGAGTACTCTTTCTGGTCTTGGGTCCTTCTAGTGACTTGGGGTCTCTAGGGGACCCTGTGACCCTTCTCTGGTAGGGAAAGACTTGAGGCAAGGAGACCAAGTAGAAAGTTCCTACAACAGTTCAAGCAAGGAATAATAATAAGGGTGTAAGTAAGGGTGGTAACCAAATAAAAGTGGAAAGAAGGCTATGTAACTGCGTCAAGCTTGAGAAGGAAGAAAATGAAGTTGGTAAGGGTGGTGATCTGAGAAAGTACTGAAAAGTCCAAACATATAGGGAATGATAGAAAACTAGATGCATATAATTAGATAAAGGAATATCAGATGTTTTGAAAGAGGAAGAGGTCACTGATGGTTGGAATTGAGATCTGTTGTGTGGTTGTCCCTATGAATAGTGGAGGTGGATTGTAGGTCAAGGAAGCTTAAGAAATTAAGGGGGGCAACTGGGTGGCTCAGTGCATTGAGAGTCAGGCATTGGGAGGTCCTGGGTTAAAAATCTGGCTTCAGACACTTCCCAGCTGTGTGACCCTGGGCAAGTCACTTAACCCCCATTGCCCACCCCTTACCACTCTTCTGCCTTAGAACCAATACCCAGTATTGATTCTAGGATGGAAGGTAAGGGTTTAAAAAAAAGAAATTAAGGAAGTGGGGGGTTAGTGTGTCAAATAAAACAGTAACATGAATGCAGAAACCCCTAGAATAAGACAGAACTGGTGTAGTGAGATAGTGCTGGATGCCTTTAGAAAGAAGAAATAATCTTGTTTTATGAAGCCCCAAATTTACCCTTGTTCCATGGAAACTTGCCCTCAAAAAAACTCTGAGAGTGACCCTTGTGCAAGACTGAGCAATGGGTCAGTTGAGCACCCATTGAGCATGCATGGATAAGAGTAGCCTCAAATCTGAAGGACCCTTTTTGTCTTCTTGATTTGTCTTGTTTATTAGGTTATTCTCAGGTGTCCCCTATATTAATAAGTTGTTTCTCTTTGGGTTATATTCCCTAATATATATATATATATATATATATATATATATATAGGACCCCAAGTTCTTCCATATTCATGGTGCATTTTGCCTAAGACATTGTTCCCTGAGTCTCAGAGCTTATCTAGATAATGTACTGGTGTATGTGTATGACTCTGTGTGGTGGCCATAAAGGCATTGTCTCCCTCCTACTGATTAAAGATGGTATTAATGGTAGTCTTTTGTAACTGCTTTGGTAGTTCTGTGTTTTTCTAAGTTGAGAGAATAAAGAGTGATCTGGGGACCAAAATAATATCCACTAAGAACTGGATTGGTTGATTAATTTGGATAACTTTGGCAACCCACTATCTTCTCGAGTGTCTGACCCTACCAGACCAGAATCAGACTGAGTGAGACACCAGAAACTGAGGAAGAAGCAAAGGGCATTTTATTGTATTCTTCTCAGCAAAAAGAGCATGCATGCAGGAACCCCTCTCCTAAGGAAAGAAACTACCTAGCAACAAATATTAGCCAGGTTTAATTGTTTGAAAGATAAGGAAGAGAAAAAGAAAAAAAAATTATAGCTTGAGGGACAGAGCACATCAGCAATTTCTTGACATTAAGTCCCTGGAGTGACTTTTGGGGTTTCAAGGAGATAAGATGATAACAGTTGTCTTATCTAGAAATCTCTGGAGCCATCCCTAGTGAGGTAATGATCATCTTATCAAGGAAAATTCCTAGGATTGTTTTCCGTCCAGGTCCATATTTTATCAAGGCAGGGCAAGTTATCATTCCAAGAATTAGCTTTATTCAAAAGGGTCAGGAATCTCTGGAAAAAATGGAAGCTTGAGTAGGTTCATGTAATTAGTATAATCATTATTCATTTCATCTTCATAGCTTAAACCTCAAAGGAAGAAATGCAAATAAAAAATTGGAGGTTAAAACCAATATTTTTTTGAAATACCTAGATAATTGAAGCAGATAGGGGATTGTAAGCTTCTAATATCAGAAAATTGCTCCATTCTCTCCCTTGATCCACTTTGTTAGCAACTGCCTCATAAAACTATATACAACATAATTTATCTGACACTCAATCCAATAATTTCTGTCCAGAGCTTCAATAAGATACTGGTTAAAAAAAAAAAAGCCCATGCATACACAAACTCAGATAGGTGTTTGTGGATGCACATTAAATAAAGCTACAGTTAAACACACAAAATGAACACAAAACATTATGAGAGGGAAAGGTTTGAGGAAAAATTCTCTCAGCCAGCAGTGCTTTCTTCCTCGTTTAACTCTGTTCATAAACCTAATTGTTCACTCCAACTTTTCAGAATGGAATTTCTTTTTTCCAGCATCCCTTGGACTCAGTGAGGCACCAGTATCTCCTTTATAGCTTAGTTTTTCGTCCGTGAAGAAAATACCCTCAATCAATTACATATAATTTATAGTTATTCAAAAATAAAGGGAAATCATCAAGAGATGGCAATAAAATTATTTGAACTCAAATGAATGTTTGATGAGTCCTTTCTTCCAATATGAGTGCTCTTTACATTACAATAGTCCTTTTCTCCCAGTTTATTGAAAGTTCTATTGTTCATAAGTCACAATTTTCTGCACCTATCACCACCCCTCCCCCCCAAAAAAACTCACAAAAGAATCTGAGATGAATGTATTCAATTTAATCATATACTAGTGCACATCTCTTAAGGGAAAGTTTGCCACATGTAGAGGAAATGAGGGGAAAAAAAACCAATGGAAGTTAATCTATTGGGGAACAAAAATGTCAAGTCAGCAACTTGACTTTCTAGTCAGCCAATTCAGCTATTGCTGCAGTGAATATGCTGTAAATGAAGGAAAATGGAAAGACCAAGGAATTGATTGAGAAAGGATTTAAACAAGTGGAAGGAAGCAGAGTTAGACTCTGCAGCCTTCTCAACCAAAGATCTGAGAAATCACACTATTCTTAGGATTGTTAAAACTGCTAAATTTTAAAATGTCCTCAAAGAAAAGAATAACTTACGAGTTCACATAGTAGAGGTCAATAAAATTTGCTTTTACAGCATCCTTTATGTTTATTTACTTATTTTATATTTTGCATAAGGTCAGGGAATAAATCTGAGAGTCTATTGGTATAGGGACCTCAAGGGAGAAAAGGACAGGTCAGGAAACTCTGCTGGTGGGCACTGTCTCAGATATTCAGTATTAGAAAGTTGGCTAGAGCACTGAAAATTTAACTTGCCCAGGCTTATATAGCCAGTCTCTCTGTCAAAGGTGGGCCTTGAAACCAGGTCTTCCTGCTATAAAGGTATGTCTCCTCAGAGAGAGGGATACAAAGTTAGAATTATATCCCTCTGCTCCTCAAGTATTGTCAGTCTTAGAGGAACTAATTTTTAGGTTGGATCTCATCATTCTCCCTTAATGGAAAAGGAGTGCCCAAGCTACCTAAGACTTGACTCTCTTCCCACTAAATACCAGTTCCACAATGAACACACCTAGCAAATAAACCAGTTTATCTAAAGCAGTAGCAAATAGAAATAAAGTACACAGATGAGAATATGTCTCAGAAAACACAGAGTGAATGAGCTTTCTCCTTGGCAATAACATAGTTTTGCTCAAAAAAGAGAGTTAAAAAGCTCACCAAAATAGAAATTCCCGGTCTCTGAGCTGAGGATAGGGATGTGATCAAGCTTGAAACTCTGTGCCACCAGTTACCTGAAGAGTGTGTGGAATCAGTCATCTTCTCTCTTGAAATTGTAAGTTGGAAGACCAGGACCTCTCTTGTCTCAAGCTCTGAACAATTTCATCACTTGTGTAGGCATAGTCATAGGCATTGATAACAATCAATTTTCACAAATGGGACTTTCTCAATGGAAATGGATTATTTAATGTCCATTCCTACTTGGGATGTATTTTTCTCTCCAGTTATAATTCAAGCAAAATAGAAAAAAATAAATTTAATTCTTAGGACACATGGTCAATTTCTATTTTTTCGTTAAAATTTAACACCAGCTTGTGCCTAAGGTCATTCTTGGGGTGTTAAAAAGGAAAGTTTCGTATTGAATTTGAAAACTTATTTTCTACTGAATTTTTTTTCAGTTCAGCCCCCACCCCTTGATTGAATTAACCCCAGGACCTGAGACTTAACATAGTGGATAACCCTTGTGATGACTTGCTGGAGTCTTTTTGCTAGTATCCTATTTAAGATTTTTGCATCTATATTCATCAGGGAGATTGGTCTATAGTTTTCTTTCACTGTTTTTGACCTGCCTGGCTTTGGGATCAGTACCATGTTTGTGTCATAAAGGGAATTTGGTAGAACCCCTTCTTGGCTTATTCTGTCAAATAGTTTGTTTAATATTGATATTAGTTGTTCTTTGAATGTTTGATAGAATTCATTTGTGAATCCATCTGGACCTGGGGATTTTTTCTTGGCGAGTTCTTTGATGGCTTCTTCAGTTTCTTTTTCTGATATGGGGTTGTTTAGGTAATTTATTTCTTCTTCATTTAGTCTAGGCAATTTATATTTTTGTAAGTATTCATCCATATCACCTAGATTGTCATATTTATTACCATATATTTGGGCATAGTAGTTTTTAATGATTGCCTTAATTTCCTCTTTATTAGAGGTGAGGTCTCCTTTTTCATCTTGGATATTATCAATTTGGCTTTTTTCTTTCCTTTTTTTAATTAGACTGATTAGTACTTTGTCTATTTTATTTGTTTTTTCAAAGTACCAGCTTCTAGTCTTATTTATTAAATCAATAGTTCTTTGACTTTCAATTTTATTAATTTCTCCTTTGAGTTTTAGGATCTCTAATTTAGTCTTCATCTGAGGATTTTTAATTTGTTTGCTTTCTAATTTTTTAATTTGCATGCCCAATTTATTGACCTCTGCCCTTCTTAATTTGTTAATATATGAACTCAAGGATATAAATTTTCCCCAGAGTACTGCTTTGGCTGCATCCCATAGGTTTTGAAAGGATGTCTCATCATTGTCATTTTCTTTAATGAAGCTATTAATTGTTTCTACTGTTTGTTCTTTAACTAACTGGTTTTGGAGAATTGTGTTGTTTAGTTTCCAATTAATTTTTTATTTACCTCTCCATTTTCCCTTACTAATTATTATTTTCATTGCACTGTGATCTGAGAAGGTTGCATTTATTATTTCTGCTCTTTTGCACTTGTTTGCAATGTTTTTATGCCCTAATACGTCAATTTTTGTGAATGTACTAGGTATATTCCTTTTTGTCCCTATTTATTTTTCTCCACATGTCTACTAACTCTAATTTTTCTAAGATTTCATTCACTTCTCTTACCTCTTGCATTTTTTTTTTTGGTTTGATTTATCTAGTTCAGATAGAGGAAGGTTCAGTTCTCCCACTAGTATAGTTTTTCTATCTATTTCATCCTTGAGCTCCTCTTGTTTCTCCTTTAGAAATTTGGATGCTATGCCATTTGGTGCATACATGTTGAGTACAGATATTTCCTCATTGTCTATACTGCCTTTTATCAGGATGTCATTACCTTCCCTATATCTTTTAACTAGATTTATTTTTACTTTGGCTTTGTCAGATATCATGATTGCGACTCCTGCCTTCTTTTTGTCAGTTGATGCCCAATAGATTTGGCTCCACCCTCTTATTTTCACCCTATGCGTATCTACCTTCCTCATGTGTGTTTCTTGTAGACAGCATATGGTAGGGTTTTAGATTCTAATCCACTCTACTATTCACTTGCGTTTTATGGGTGTTCATTCCATTCACATTCAGAGTTATGATTACTAGCTGTGTATTACCCAGCATTTTGATTTCTACTCCTGTTCCTGTCTTTTCTTCTTTCACTATTTCCTTCTACACCAATGTTTGTTTTTAATCAGTCCCCCTAGTTCCACCTTTATTTTACTTCCCTTTCTACCCCCCTCCCTTCTTATTCCCCCCTTATTTTCCCTGTGGTCTTTCTAAAATTTACCCCTACCCTCTCCCTTCCTTGTGCTCTCCCCTCATTTCTGATGAACACAGATAGGCACCTTCCAGTTTGATTCTGATGAGCATTTGATATCTACTCATTCCTACTATACTGTACCCCTTTTGTCTTCCAGGCATAGCACACATGACCCCCATCTCAGGTCACAGAATCCCTGAAATCCACCATCCCATCTCCCCATCTCTAGTCACATAGGCCCTGTTGTCAAGAGGGTATAATAATCCTAATCCCCATCTCCTCTGGGAGGCAGTAGTCCACCTGCACCTGCCTCCTGGTCATTCAACTCAATAATTCAACCTAATAAATTTCTTTGTTTTTAAGCTAACTATTGGAGCTCATCGTTCTTGAGAGAATATCCCTTCCTGGCCAAAGTTTTCTTTCCAGCTCTTCCCACAACGATATGGAAACTTGTTTTACTTGACCATACATATTTCTTACAACGATTTTACTTATTTTTTTTTCAATGGGAAAGAAAAAAAGGAGAGGGTTTGTGCAGATGTAAAATTTGCAACAACTGAGCTACATTCCCAGCATCCTTTTAAGTTATGTCCTCATTTTAGGTCAGGATGCTTAGGAGACCCACACTGAGTTTATGCTTTTGGTAAAGTGCTGCAGGTGTGAGTCTCTCTTGACTGAAAGAACTTTTTTCTTTCCTCTATCTTTTTATTATTATTAAAAATCTTACAGGTTGCCTCTCAAAAAAAATAATAAAAGGTAATCAAAACAGGTTTTTGAAATATACAGAGGAGAACAGAAGAATGATCAGGACTGTCTCGTGTTTTTTTAAACAGAATATCTTTGAAAGTAACATGGCAAATTTATTATATATTTTTTAAAAGCAACAAGTCAATAATTATAGCTTTATTATACTCAGCTTCTTATAGCTACTTATAGCTTTATTTTAACATCTTAAATCTGGTTCATGGTTAGGGACAGAATAGAAGAATAAAATAGCTGTCATACTCATGTTTTAATTATTATAGCGGGATTAAGGCTTGATCCACTCTTTTCTCTTATGTATATAAAAATGTTCATTTTATTTAATGCTTGTTAAGTTTAGAATCTTTTAAAAGGGAACATATATGCGTGCATGTGTGTGTATTTGTGTATGTATGCTGAAAACAGAAGAAGCAAAGATGGGAATTCACTTATAAATTATATAGAACATATAAGACTAGACCCATTTGGAATCATGTAAAATTTTGAGTTAGTATTATCAAAAATATTAATTTAGGAGAATATATACACACCTGTGTGTACACATGTGCACATATATACACATATACACATCTATAAATGGATTATATTTATTAAGACTTTGACCAGAATTGATTCTGTTATCTCTATAGTCTATGAAAAGTTCTTGGAACCATAAAATTTTCATGCCAAAATGGACCTTTGAGACCATCTAGCCCCATTGACTCATTTGTACAATGTAACAACAATAAATATGATGATCAACTGTGAATGACTTAATAGTTATTACTAACAAAGCAAGGATCTAGGACAATTCAAAGGGACTCATGACATAAAATGATAACTACTGCCATGGAAGAAGCAAGATAGAGTCTGAATGTGGACTGAAACATACTTTACTTAATTTATTATTATTTATTTTTCAAGTGTAAGCAATGTGTCTTGTTTCACAACATGCTGAATAGAGAAATATATATTACAAGATAATATATATATATCCTATATTATATTGCCTGTCTTCTTGGGAAGAGAGAAAACAGACTGGAAAATGACAGAAAAAATATTTAAAATTGTATAAACATAATAATCTGGAAAAATTAAAAAATATATATTTTTGTCAACAAACAAAACAATAACAAAAATAAACAAAAATATATTTTTGTCAATAAGCAAGCAAGGAAGTCAATGTGGATAAATTTTTAAAAAGAATTAAACGATTTCATGAATTAATGAGAAAGATAAGAAGAAAGTAAAAATATTGAAGAAAATAGAAAATATACTATTAAAAAACATTTGAAAGGTCAAGCAAAGATCATTTATGTATCATCAAACTCCCTGAAAACCATGACCAAAAAGTCAGGAACATCATATTAAAAGAAATCATAAACAAAACCCACCCAGATCTATTAGAACCAGAAGGGAAATAAAAAAAGAAATAATAATTTCTAGTAATTTCTATATAAGATGGGAATAAATAAATAATAATTATAAAGGTAGTAATTTCTACATGAAAGGGAAGCTTGGAAGGGAAATATAAGGGTAGGTTTTGGGGAAAAGATAATGAATTCTTTCTTGGATATGTAGAGTTTGAGATGTCACTCAGTTTTAAATGTCCATAGCCTCTACTCTTCCTTGTCTTTCACCCAGGGAATCCTTCAAGATAGCAAGTAGACTCTTCTCACCATTCTGTCAATAGCCCTACCACAACCACCTCCTTTCTTCCTCCACTTAAAAAAATTAGCTCTTGCCTAGCCTTTTTTTCCTTAGGGAAGTATAAGTATTAATAATTTTCTACCTATGAGAAAAGCCTCAAGCAACCGACCTTAGTTATGGCTCACCTCTTATGCCCCCAGTTCCCAATACTAAACACCTATGAAAATATTGCAAAGGCAGATAACAACATTGGATGAAAACTGGCATTTTCATTTATCTTAACAGATAACTTCATTCTACATCTATAATAAACCCTTTCCCATGCAATCTGCATAATTTTTTGTCTAAGCAGTAGGAAGAACACAGGATTTCAAGTCAGAGAACAGAGGTTTAAATCCTGCTTCTGACTTTGTGGGACCTTTACTTATATGACCTTGAGCATCTCCTTTTGGGGGCTCAGTTTCCTCATTAGAAAGCTGGGTGGGGAGGAAGTTGGACTAAATGATCTTTGAGATTCCTTCCAGCTCAAAACTCTGAGCCCAAATTTAATATCATTTCTCTGCATTTAGACTCAAAACATCTTTGTTCTTTTAAAGTTCTCACTTTCTAACTTTTATCTTCTGCTCTTTTGCTTCTTGCTTTTGCCATTTGCCTTTGCCGGTGTGTTTATTGTACTTTTGTTTTCAATATTTCTGATATTATGTGAATCCCAAGAAATTTACTTAAGCAATTGAGAAAAAGCATCTGCTCAGAAAATAGACATGAGTATAGTGACATCTACTGGTTTCTTAATGTCACCATCTCAATAGCAAGTAAGATGCCAAACACTCATACTGAGAATAAAAATGGTGCTTCATTAATGTAATATTAATATTATATTTCTGTTAGAAATGAATCCAGAAAGTCTAACTGAATTAAAGAGAACCAGCAAACAAAATGATATTAACAATGTAAATGAAGAGAACAAAACCAAAACACTCACAACTGAATGCTGTGAAATTATAATGTACAAGTTTGCCCCAGAAATGATTAAGTAGGCATTTCACTGATTTCTTTTTAGAAGGTGAGGATTATGGGGGTGAAATACCACGCATAATACCAGACTTATCCAGTATGTTGGTTAGTTCTGCTAAAAGATTTTTTCTTTTCTATATTTTTTGTTGTAAGAGGTGGTTTCTGGAGAGGGGAGAGAGGGATATTTCGAGCTGCTATTTATCAATCTAATAATAAAATAAGGTTTGCCATCTTCAGAGATGTGCCTTTAAAATATTTTTATAGATTCTTTTACATTACAAATATTTGCATATTAGTCCATCACAAGTCTTTTGTAACAAGATAATAAGAAATAATATATATATGGAAGTGCATGAAACATTCTACATCTATAATAAACCCTTTCCCTTTAAGGAAAAAAGTAAACAAAAATCTATTTTTTCTACTTTCTATTCCCCACTTCAATAAAAAAAGAAAAACACATCTCTTGTAACAAATATGCATAGTCAAGCAAAAAAATTCCCTTAATGTCTCTCTATATAAATATATATGCAATCATATACATGTTACTTTATATACTTCAAGTTTGCTGAAGTCATTAATTATTGCAATTAAATTTGTAGTGGACTCATTAGGATTCTTTAAGAACATCAAAATGTCATCTGCAAAAAGATGAAAATTTTGCTTCTTCTTTACCTAAATTTCTTTTTTTTTCTTAGTGCCATACCCAGAATTACTAGTAGTAAGCGAAATAAAAGTAGTGACAATAGATATGCTTCTTTCACACTTGAATTCATTAGAAAAGATTCTAGTTTATCTCTTACAAATAATTTAATTTTGGTTTTAGATATATGTGATTTATTATCTTAAGGAAAGTTTCATTTTTTTTCCTGTTTACTAGCATTTTTTTTAAAACCCTTACCTTCTGTCTTGGAGTCAATACTGTGCATTTTCATTGTCCTTAGGAATTCCAAAGAATATCTTCCTTTTTTTTTTTTAACCCCTTACCTTCTGTCTTGGAGTCAATACTGTGTATTGGCTCCAAGGCAGAAGAGTGGTAAGGGCTAGGCAATGGGGGTCAAGTGACTTGCCCAGGGTCACACAGCTGGGAAGTGGCTGAGGCCAGATTTGAACCTAGGACCTCCCGTGTCTAGGCCTGGCTCTCAAGCCACTGAGCTACCAAGCTACCCCCTGTTTACTAGCATTCTTAACAGAAATGGATGTTGTATTTTATCAAAAGGTTTTTCTGTATTTGCTAATTTGTTAAATGATACTTTTGTTAATATGGCTAAAACTTGGGGGTACCAAGCTACCCCCTGTTTACTAGCATTCTTAACAGAAATGGATGTTGTATTTTATCAAAAGGTTTTTCTGTATTTGCTAATTTGTTAAATGATACTTTTGTTAATATGGCTAAAACTTGGGGGTAGCTGGATAGCTCAGTGGATTGAGAGCCAGGCCTAGACACGGGAGGTCCTAGGTTCAAATCTGGCCTCAGCCACTTCCCAGCTGTGTGACCCTGGGCAAGTCACTTGACCCCCATTGCCTAACCCTTACCACTCTTCTGCCTTGGAGCCAATACACAGTATTGGCTCCAAGGCAGAAGGTAAGGGGTTAAAAAAAATATGGCTAAAACTTTCCTAATATTAAGCCAAGCTTGCATTTTTGGTAAAAAATTCAATTTGGTCATAGTGTATAATCTTTGTTATACTTTTTTATATATACTGTCATATTTTAGGTATGGCTATATTTTAGTCTCTTTACTAGTATTTTATTTAAAAAATTTGCATTTTTGTTCATTAAAAATACATTCATTAAAATACTGATCCTTAGTTTTTCTTTTCTGTTTTGGATTTCTCTAGATTTATGTATCAAGACTATATTTGTATCATACAATAAATTTCATGTGATCCTTTTATCACTTTTTGCAGATAACTTACATAGTATTGGAATTAATAGTTCCTTGAATGTTTGATTAAATTTGCTTATGAATCCATCAGGTCTTGTAATTTTTTCTTTAGGAGTTCATTTATAATTTGTTTGGTTTTTTTCCCTCTGAAATTGGACTATTTAAATTCTCAATTTCTTAATCTGTTAATTTGGGCATTTTAGATTTTTGAAAATGTTCATTTATTTTACTTCAGTTGTTGGTTTTTCTGGCATATAGTTGAACAAAATAGTTTTTTAACAATATCCTTTATTTTTCTTTCATGTTTTGTAAATTTTCCAGTTTATTTTTTATACTGGCAATTTGGTTTTCCCCTTTCTTCTTTTTGCTGATGGTTGATCAATTTTAATCCATTTTAATAATTTTTAAATTAGCTCTTAACTTTTTGTATTATTAAAATTGTGGAAGGTGTCATGGTAAACTCCTCACTAATTTTCAGCATTTATATTTCTCTGTTCATCTGGGTTTTTGCCTTTTTACTTGTTTTTCTAGTGTTGTTAATTATGCTTCCAATTTGTTATGTTCTTTTTCTTTCCTTCTTTTTTCTTTCTTTTTTCTTTCTTTCTTTCTTTCTTTCTTTCTTTCTTTCTTTCTTTCTTTCTCTCTCTTTCTTTCTTTCTCTTTCTTTCTCTCTCTTTTTCTTTCTCTTTCTTTCTTTTTCTTCTTTTCATCACTATTTCTTCCTTCCTTTCTCTATTTCTTTATTTTTAATTTACTTTTTTTTGTTTCTAAAGATCTCGAGAATTGAGTTGTTGGTTGCCTCTGTTCTGGGGATTGAATCAAGATGATGACTTTCTCTTTACCTGGTAGATTTTCTTTAGGTTTTTTTGGTTCTGGATAGTTAGAAATTCTTGAGCCCTTAAAAAAAAAAAAACAACCCTAGCTTACCCAAAATTTATTTCTGTATTGCCTAGAATCCTTTTCTCTCCCCATGATTACATGATTCTCTCCATTACATGATTTCTCTCCATGATTACATGATTGTATTTAAGTGATTGTAACTCCTCCCTCTTTCTCTTTGACCTGTGACTGGACTGAGTTCAGGAAGTTCTTTTGCTTTAGTTATTATTAATAATGCTTTATAAAATATAAAATTTAGTTATTATACATTAATTTTAATCTTTACATTTTCTTATATACACTGAAATGTCCTCTTCTATGAGCAACTTTACTTAAACCCCTATGCTTTGAGTGAGAAAAGGGAGAATTTTTCTTCGATCCTCAGTTAAAGCTAAGTTTTCCCTCCTCTTGTGGAAGAGACTTAATTAAAGTCTTTTCCATGAAGAGAATTAAGGTTAATTCCACCATTTTTAAATCAATTGTATTTTTTTCAATTCAGTAAGCATTTGTCAAGCACCTACTATATGCCAGGCCTGAGGGAGGCCTAGTTCAGAATATTTGGATGAAGAGGAGAGAAAAGAGATATGGGCTCAAACCATTTCAATTATGGATCATTAATGTTCCTCTCATTTCTTCTGCTTCTTCATTCTATTTTTCTTTTTTTATTTTTAAACCCTTACTTTCCATCTTAGAATCAGCACTATGTATTGGTTCCCAGAGAGAAGAATGATAAGAGGAAGGCAATGGGGATTAAGTGCCTTGCCCAGGGTCACATAGCTAGGAAGTTGTCTGAGACCAGATGTGAACCCAGAACCTCTACTGAGGTTCTCAAACCACTGAGCCACCCAGCGGCTGCCTCCTACTCTATTTTTCTTTGCAGAATTAGTATTTGGAGGCAAAAAGAGGAAAAAAATAATGTGCAAATAACATAATCTTGATTGTGAATGTGAACTATAAGTGTAGATTCAAAATATAATAATAAACTATGTGAGATAAGCCCAAGGTTTGTTTTTGTTTTTATTTTATTTTAACAATCTTACTTTACACTCCCAGAGAAATTAAAAAAGAGGACAGAATGGATTAGAAAGTAGAATCTAACAATAGGTTTTTATAAGATATACACTTGCAACACAGAGATTCACACAATGCTAAAATGAGAGGCAAGAGTAAATTTTTAGATTTGCCTTGCAAATTTTGCAAATCCAAAGAAAGGCAGTAGAAATCATAATCTTAGTCAAGGCAGAAAATAAAAATAGTCATGGTTAAAATAGATAAGAAGATAGGCTCCATTATGCTTAAAGGCATCATAAATAAAGATATCACGTCAACAGTTAACAATTATGCACTGAGTAGCATAGAGTTGAAGTATTTAAAAGAAAAGCTTATCAAACTACGAAAGAGCAAGAGGAAAATAGATGTTGACCACTTTCATATTTAAAATATTAAAAAGAATATGAAGAAAGACCTGAATGGAATTTTAAAAATTTCCATATGATCTATTTCTCACAATAACTTAATGGGAACTGGGGGAAAAAACACCTTTTTTTTTAGAACCTTTACAAAAATCAACAAGATGCTAGGCATGATCTCAGAGGATTGATGATGAAACATGTTTCTCAACCCTTGAATTTGTTTAGCTTTATTATATTCATGTGTCAGAAGGGAGGATTTCTATTTGAAAGGATGGGGAGGGAGTTGAAAAAGGTAGTGCTAGTGATGGGCAATGAAAGGGATTTATATAAAGGAGAGAAAGGATTTCCAATAAAATATTAAAAGGTAAGAGAAGAATGTTCAGAAGGGAATACAAATATACTATTGTGTGTGTGTATATATATATATATATATATATATATATTTACTCGTTTTCATATGTAGTCTTTTTTCTGTTCTCTGCATATTGAGGTGCCCATATCTGTTGATAATTATCAAGTTGATAATATGAAAGAAAATAATAATTTTAAAAAGCACTCTACTTTCCTTTTCTGTCAAAAACATTAGAGGGAAGGCAGGTAAAGTAGGTATAGACCAACATCTCAAACAGTATATCAACATAAACTCCAAGTGGTTACATGATATAGTGGTATAATAAACAAATTTGAGAAGCAAAGAAGAAATGATCCGGTCCTTCCTGGTGAATGGCCTCATGTCTATGCCGTCCAACACAGTGTAGGTTTGAGATGTGAAATGGGGCCCCTCCTCTCTCTCTTCTCTTCCTCCTCTTTCATCCATGCTAGCAATAAATCTTGGCATTGAACTGATTCCCATTATTTTCCATATTATTCTCAGCACTCAAACTCAATAAGGAGTTGGTTTTCCTGACATCATCTTAGATATAAACTACATATCCAGACAACCACATCTTCTCTGGAGGAAAATGGTGGCACAGGTGTAGAAAGCAATGGTGAACAATGGATCCCTTTGTCTTCCCAGGAGAAACTCCCTAATGTTACAAAACAGAGGAAAAGGGGAAAAATACAAGGAGAAAGAGGAGGAGTATAAAGCACGATACTGACATCCTAATAAAGGGATAGTGACCAAGTGATAGTGATAGACATGACCAACACATGGGAATTTATGTATGTTTTTACCCCCCCCCCCATGGTGGGGGTGGGGTGGGAAAGAGGGAAAATAAATTTTTGTTAAAAAAGTAAAATTTTAAAAAGAAATGTGAAATGAATGTTTAATGCCAAAAGAGTCTGAGAAGAAAAATTCTTCTGTTTCTTTGCAGATGTAGGATGTGTAGAGCAGAAAGATCCTATAATTGCGGAGCTTTACCTATAATTGCAGGGGTTTTTTTTATTGTCATGATGGGTTTCACTAAATTTTTTTGTTATCCTCTTTTTCTTTATAAGAATTCCTTTTTGTAAAGATGGTTCTCTGGAAGTGGCACAGGAAAATGCAAGAGAAATCTAGGTGATATAAATATAAAATATGGCAATAAGAATCTATTTTCTTCTCAAAAAGAAGTGAGGCAGGTAACAGAAATCATGTATAAGGCAACCAAATAAAGTGTTTTGTTGATAAATATAGCATCTTATTAGCCACATCAGCTAGCAAGAAAAAGAACTAAGTTTCTGTTTGATACATTAGTTTTTTTCACCATCTACAATGAAAAAGGAAAAAGAGAGACATTTCTATGACATTGGATACCATGAAATGAAGTTGAAGAAGATAAATGGAATAATATTCAATGATGAGATTTGTTTTTATTGAGGGAAAGGTTTTTCTTTTGTTTGGGAATTTTTTTTTTGGTTGTGTGAGTGTGTGTGTGTTTAAGAAAGGAGCTGTATAGAATTATTATCTTTTGGTCTAAAATTTCAAATGGATTCCAAGAAGATTAGGTAAAGCCGAACAGCTGTGGCTACATCTTTAAAGAATACATTTTTAATGCCACCTGAATGCAAATTAGTTGTGATGAACACAATTCATTAATGGAAACGTGACATCAAGACTTTCCTGGACCATATAAATCCTTTCTGTGTCTGGCCATTGAGATTCTCATTAATCTTTTTGCATGGGACATAGGATCTCTTGTCTCTTCATCAGACCTGTATCTCAATCCCTCACACAGATTTAATATGTTAATGAAAGAAACATGGGCTTGAGAGTAAGCCAAGAAAAAGACAAATATGGGACTTTAGTCACATGACATCATAGTTATCCAGTGTTTCAGTAATGAATGATCAAAGTTATTAAGGCTCAGGTGAGGGAAGGAGTGAGCTTGGAGGATTTACATCCCAAATTAGGAAAATGATAAATTTTAATTAATAGAGCTCTGAAGTTACATAAAATCATTCATCTCTGTGAAATGTCTCAGTGATATACTGTCATAGAAACAGAGCCATTTATTTTTTTGCCTTTTCTTTGTATTATCAAAGAAGGGTCTTGGTTGAGTCACTGGAAAAGGTGAAATACAACTACAGAACAGAAACTAGGAATTCTGTTGCCTGGGGCAAACTAGGTTGGGGCAGAAAGGAATGAAGAACTGTGGACCAAACTTTGGAGCACAAGGCTTGGGTTCCCTGGTGCTGTTACTGGAGAGAGAACACTGATTCAGGCTGGAAGAAGATTACTCAGGGTGCAGGAATCCCACCTAGCATTACTGCTAATCCCAAGTGACCCCCATGAAAGATATAATGAAGGTCCCTAAGTCTCGAGTATGTGTAGTTTCAATGGAAGCATAGGTAGCATTTCCCAGAGAATCCATCTTGCCGCCCTCCCAACCCATATTTAGCCTAAAATCACCGAAGAAGAAAATAGCTTGGGGAAATAGTAGCAAGTAGGGAAAATAGGCCCCAGAAGAGTGTAGAGTCCTGATAAGCAGGTCTACAAAGAGGGAGTTCTTCCTTTGTGGTAGGGACCCGAGGAGAGATAGGGAATCCGAGAAACAGGGTGAAGAATGACAGACACAGACAAATCAGTGTTTAAATAGGGCAGGCAAGCCCCTATGATATTCTCTTTGGAAGGAAAATATAAGAACTAAGGAACACGAAGTGGAGGAGAAGGATAAGAGAGAGACAGAGAGACAGAGAGATAGAGAGATTCTTAGAGCAGATTGAAGATCCAAGAGAGAAGTCATGGGGGGGGCCGCCTCTGTCTTTATTCCCGAGCGATTGGGGTGACGTTCTCAAGCACATAGCTTTACCAAGCATAGACAATTAAGATTGGATGGTGAGGTAAGAGTAACACCTTTTTGGGTGTGTAGATTTCAACCCGGGCTTTCTCAATGGAATGTGACTCCTTTTCAGTGACTGTCCCTCATGCTTGGAATTCTCTCCCCTCATCCTCCTCCCCAGTCTATCTTGATCCCTTGGTTCTTCCTTGTCTTCAAGTCTCAGGTATACTTTCACCTTCCCAAAAAAACCTTTCTTCATCTTCCTTAATCTTAGTGCCTTTCCTTTGATATTATCTCCCAGTTTGCCCTGTATATATCTTGTTTGCATGGTGTCTCCCATTTGATTATGAGCTCCTTGAGGATAGGAACTATTTTTGCTTTTCCTTATATTTAGCCCCTACTTCATATAATGCCTGGGACCTAGTCCAGACTTAATAAATGCTTATTAACTTGACTCACCATGATTATTTCAAATAGAGAATATTGGGGGGGGGGTTAATTAGTCAACATTTAAGACAAATAAATAAGAGCCTTTCTTTGAGCAAGGGGTCTTAATCTTTTTTTGTATGTGTCATGGACCCTTTGGGCCTCTGCTGAAGCTTCTATATATCTTCTTGGAATAATACTTTTAAATACATAAAATGAAATACAAATTACAATGGAAGCCAATTATATATTGAAATCATTTTCAAAATACTAAATAAAAAACAGTTTCAATGACCTCAACTTAAGAGTCCCTGCTTAGATAATGAACATACAACTTTATGTTCCAAGAGGTGTTAACAGCTAAAATGATATATAATTTTAATAGAATGTAAGTAAATTTATGGATAATAAATCCATAGTGCATCTATTGTCTAGCAACTGTCTATTAAGGAAAACTTAAGAGCACTAGGTTGGAGTAACCATTAATCTATTGTAGTATGACATTTCTCTGATAGAGAAAAATCTCACATATTTTAGTAATCAGGCTTACAAAAGAAAGCCATGAGTATAAAAGAAAAGAAGGGAAGAGAGGCTGACAGTGAAAGACACAATGACAGAGAACAGTTTTATTTACTATCCATAATGACCATCTGTCATAGTGTCTAAGCCCTCAAGGCCTTGGCTCTCAGATTGGAAAACAACCCTGGCCTCTTCTGTTCCGGTCCTAGGAGAGAAATTAACCAGATTCACACTCCTGTGCAATACCAGCCTTCATTACACATGGGTCCAAATTAATACTCCTCCTTTTGTATGAAGATGTTTTTAATTCATGTATATGTCAAATAGAATCAGTAAGTGAGGAAAAGCCCCAGGCTACTCCTGTAGCCTCTTTACCCCTCTATTTCTCTGCTTCCCGATGCTGTCTGTCACCTTCCTTCTTATTCCCTGGGTTCTTCTTAGAGAAATTGTGGCATCCTTCTTCCTCACTGCTAGTTTTGGAGAAGAAAAGGCCATAATAGACCCTATGGTTTTAAACTCTTAACTAGGGTTAGAAATGCTATTGCCAAGAGCCCACACATAACAAAAACCCCTACTTAGCTGGGTAGAAATTATTCGAATTAATTATTGTAATTCCTGGCAGCAACATCACAATTCAAGGACTTAGAATAATAATTTTTTTTCCTATTACCAATGATGAATTTTTATACCATTTCCAATGCCATTTTAATCTGAATGGAGACTTTTATAGTATAGCCCACTTCCATACTATGAGATTGACACCACTGGTCAAGAGGACTTAATTTTTATTCAAAGATGTTTTATTTTCCTATTACAACAAATTTTAATATGTATTTCATGAAATTACAAAATGTAAATTATATCCCTCTGTTGCTTCTCTTGGAGATGGTAAACAATTTGATCTGGGTTGTACAATATAACAATATAATAGCACAGAAGTCATAATAAGGCAAGATCAAATGGGAAAAAAGAAATGGGGTGTGGAAATAAATTATTTAGTATCATTAATGTTGGAAATAAAGGAGATATTATGACACTAGATTCACAGTCAAAACACATGCCTTACTGCTTTGACTAACATCGGGCAGATCATTATCATTTAATCTCACAAGAATTCAGTTTCTCCATCTGTAAAATGAATAACTTGGATTATATTACCTTTAAGGTTCCTTTTCTGGGGCAGCTAGGTGGCACAGTGGATAGTGTCCTTAGTCAGGAAGACTCATCTTCCTGAGTTCAAAGCTGGTCTCAGATGCTAGCTCTGTGATTCTAGGCTGGTCACTTCACCCTATTTGCCTCAGTTTTCCTTCTCTGTAAAATGGGCTGAAGAAATAAATTGTACCTGCTCCAGTATGTTTGCCAAGAAAACCCTTACAAAAAGTCATTCACAATTGAAAACAACTGAAAAACAAGATCAATTTTAGCTATCCATCCTAAGATGGGGAATTACTGAAATAGGATCGCAGTGTTGGCCATCTAACAGTGTTAGCTGTGTCTAACAAGTCAAAGTCTGGGAATGCAGTGGAAAGATATTTTTTCATCCTGGGCTTCATTTTGTAATAGCTTTTATTTTGCCCTTCCAATTTACTTGCATTAAATAGTAAATGTATTTTGGAATTGAACCCTGAAAGTCTTTGGCAGTTTGCTGAATGAGAAGCTTCTAAATGGACACTAACTGAAAAAAAAAATTTAAACATACCAAAAATAACCAACCAGTTACATGTCTGATTAGGTTTGCCAGACTCACTGGGTCCTTTTCTCTCTGTATTGTTGTTTTTGATATCTATATACTTTTCTAACATTTGGCATATATTATTTTATCCTTCCTTTGTAAATCATGCTATCTTGGAATTTGGAGCTAGAAGAGATCTTAGAAATCATTTGACCTAAGCCCAGGAGGTCCAGACTTAAAACACACAGGTGAAAAAACCAGGATTTCAACCAGAGTCCTCTATTTTATTAATTTAATTTAAATTTAAATTTTTTCTCAATTACATATAAACAAAAATATTTAACATTTTTTTAAAATAATGAGATACAAAAATTTCTTCCTTCCTCCCTCCCTTCTATTCTGCCTTCTGGAAAAGGCAAACATTATAAGGCTTTTAATACCAGAAATGGTCAAGCCAATTGAATCAGGAAAGGAATATTTTTAGTCAGTCAGTCAACTAGTATTCAACAGCTACCATATCCCAGATACTAAGTGACATATACAAAATGGGCAAAAAACAGTCCATGTTCTCACAGTCTAATTGGGGAAGATTTTGGCAGGTTTCTAGGCCCAGAATTGAAAGTGATCTGAGATGCCTAGGAATTATTGATTCACTAAGGTCTATTTTCATTTAGCATAGGCCCCCTCCCATGACTCTGGGGGGACCTCCTGCCCCTCAGACACAGCATAGCACACTTTTCAATACTCTTGAGCCCCTATACAGAACATTCCCTACTAGAATAGTCCAGGAACCACAGATTAAATTACAGATCATATATTAGAACAGAATAGTCAAGAAAATATTTCAGTATCTCAAGTCTTGGTGCTTTCTCCAATGCAGGATCGATACAGACCCCAAATCTTCTGGCACTTAGCATTTTTAGGGATTAAGAGAAATTAAGCAGTTTGCTTAAGTGTGAAGGGTGGAATTTAATATAGGTCTTCTTGATTCCAAGTCCAAGACTGTGCCCATTCTGCCATGTTTCCCTCTTAGTAAAGTAAATAACAAGAGCCAATCTACACTAGCCCCTATGAAGAAGCATAATAACTCCCACAGATTTTCCCTTCAGAAGTGATAGAAAGAACATTTATTTCCCACATAGCTCTCACTTCTTAGTTGGAATCTTGCCCAGAATGTCTCTTTGCCCTTTTTCCCAATAACCACTTGTCTATTCCACATCCATAACTGTCATCCCTCTTGGTCTCAGATGCTGCCACTTGCTCTTTCTTCACATGGCTGCTGGCTGTCATTTGTTGCTGGGCTGCTGCCTGTTAAGTTTCTGCCATCTGCTAGATGGCTCTTTAGCTGCTGCTGCTTGGTTCTCCAAGAAAATGTTTTTATTTCTTTGTATGACTATTCGACCAAAATGTACATGAAGCTAAGGGACATGCCTTTTTTTCTGTTAGATTGAATCATGGCCACTGGAGGGCCCCTCAGGTCAATTTTTTTCCACCAACCAAACTCATAAAATTACAGGATTTTAGAACTAAAAGTGATTTGAGTGTTCATGTGTCCATACCAATTTTTAAAAGTCCCTAAAATGACACACCTACCAAGTGATCATTCAGTCTTAGATTGAGAACCAGAGGTTACAGGAAATCCACCAAGGGTATATTTCTGAATAATTCTAATTATTGAGGGGGCAGCTGCATGGCTCAGTGGATGGAGAAACAGGTCTATAGTCAGGAAGATTCATTTTCCAGAGTTCAGATCTGGCCTTGGACACTTAGTAGCTGTGTGACCCTGGGCAAGCCACTTAACACTATTTGCCTCAGTTTCCTCGTCTATAAAATGAGCTGAAGGAAGAAATGGTAAACCATTCCAGTATTTTTGCCAAGAAAACCCCAAAAGGAGTCATAAAGAGTTGGACATGACTGAAATATAACTAATTAATATATATATTTATATACATATATAAATAACCCATATATATATATATATAAACCTTTATATAAATATAACCCTTCACACTTAAGGGAAATGACAGTAAGCATTTATAGAGCACCAAGCACTATCCCAAGTACTATTTTGAAAATGGAGATTTGAACCCCACACTTCAATCCCCCGAAGTCCTTGACACTTCCCAGAATTCCCTATAATCTCACCTGAATCCTCACCTGGGCCGAGATCACAATTTGTATTTAAACTGATTGTAACACCTACTCCGTGCTCTTCCTCTACTCAGAGATTGCAACATGTTATAAGTAGGCTGTGAATGGGCTGATCAGCCCTGAGCACGTGGCTTATTATTTTGTATCCTTGATTTCTAATAATATTTTATAAACTTCTAAAATATAATACTTTTATTTCTAGAGACTAATTTAACTGTTACAATACAAATATTACCTCAGTTGAGTCTTCACTTGAAAAGTATGTGCTATTATTATTATTCTCATTTTGCAGATGAGGAAGCAAAAAAAGGGGGAAATGACTTGCCTAGGTCACTTAGCTCACAACTAATAAGTGTCAAAGGTGGGATTTGGTCGGTCTTCTTGGCCTCAGTCCCATAGATCTATCTCCTGTACCTTTAACTTCTAAGCCTTAATTTGCTTCTTTGTGACTTCCTCTATTTCTTCTACTTTTGCTCCCTAGGGCCAAACATAACAAGCCCAATCCTTCTTTAATATACCAGCTTTCATGTACTAGAATATAGTCCCCAGAGCCTCAAACCTGAAGGAAATCCAGCTCTTAACATATCGCAGACTTCCAGCACTTAATGACTCTAGGAAATGTCATCACAATTTGGGCAACCCCAGGGGAAGCTCGTGATATTAGAGAATGTCCCTGTGAAATGATTGGCTTTGACAATCAGATAATTCAGCAAACAAAATGTGTGGATGCAAATAACTTATTTTTTCTGGTTTTCCTGGGGCCTAGGTGGCTAATTTAGCACAACCCCAACCAATAGTTCTCATTTCACCAACTGAGGACCCCTGAGGGTCTATAGAATTATAGCAATTGCTCCATAACTAGTCCCTTATTTTCTGAAACAATTGACATGAATAGTACAAATACCATCATAGGATCCACAACACTTAGAATTCAAAAAAGGTCTTTATTCTCAGAAGGATTTAGAAATTTCTTATCCCCTCACGTAAGGAAAGCTTTCTTAATAATTGTTGTTCTTCAGTTATTTTTCAGTCACATCCAACTCTTCATGACTCTTTTTGGAGTTTTCTTGGCTAAGATACTGGAATGATTTGCCATTTCCTTCTCCAGCTCATTTTACATATAAGGAAATATCTGTTCTAATTTTGCCAACACACTTCTAGGGGCATGCAATACTGCCTCCTAAGAATCAGAAGTCACAATGCCATCTCAGTGCCAGCATGGCAGGAGGTGTTGTTAAATGCTGTCAGAGAGGGTATCAGTATCACATCCACATGTACCCAAGGATGGTTACATTAATTTGGTGTCTCGTACACCATTCCCCTGCTGTACTCAAGAAAGAAATAGCCTAGGAGTTTCTGCAGAGCAAAGTATAGTGCATTGATTCATCTCTCCACCTCCCACCCAGAGATACTAAGGTTGTTCATGAAGAAAAAAGCACATGTGTGTACATGAAGAGGTGAATAGAGCAGGGAGAAATAAGATTCTGCTATGATTACTGAGCTTTCATAGACATCAATATAAGATTATTAATATAATAAATGTATTTATTATATCATATATTAACATATAATATATTATTATAAATTATAAATAATAATAAAGATCAATGATTTGCTTTGTTCTGTGACCTCCTGGACCAATCAATGGCATCTAGTAATCCTTTGAACTAAATAGGATCTTTCCCTGGATTTTCAATGAAGAAACTGCTTCTAAATTCGACAGGGAAAGGATGAAGGCAGAGTTGGTCATGTACAAAACTCTTTCTACCAGCTCATACTGTCCAATCAATTAATCAATCAATCAATGATCTAAATCAGTTGTATAAAACTCAAATAGAAATGGGGGCCATTAATATGTTCATTAGGAAGTCTCTGGGCCACATATTGACTTAATTTAATAATGTAATGTTATGTGTGTTTTTTGTATTTTTATTTATTTTATTAAATATTTCCCAATACATTTTAATCTGATTTGGGCTGCACTTGAGATTGCTATGGGCTCCATGTGGCCTCTGGATTGTGGATTTTAGCATCTCTGATCTAAACTATGGATTGCCAGACTCTCAAAAATAATATTTCAAAGCTCAGCTACTTGTTCTAGAATGTCAAGGGATAGAGAAGGGGATCCTAACAACTTGCTCCCAAAGTGGGCTTCTTAATAGAAGACTGGACTTCAAGAATTGCCTGCAGAGGACACTGATAAATACTCCCTTGCCTTCCCATAAAGTGGAAGTTGATCTATTATTGTAATCAGGGACCAGTGTTGGGAGAGAGAAGCCTTAATGGTACAGAAAGAAAGACAATGTTGTATAATCAAGACAACAGTAGTGGATATTTATGTAGAATCTTAGTTTTTGCAAAACACTTTATATTCATTTTCTCACTAGACTTTCACTATAATTTGGTGAGACATGTACTCTAGATATTATTATCCCCATTTTAGACATGTACTCTAGATATTATTATCCCCATTTTAGACATGTACTCTAGATATTATTATCTCCATTTTATGAATGAGGAAACTAAGAATCAAAGGCTTTCCTATGGATACTTCTAAGTCTGAAAACATAGACCTTAAGCATGGTTTTTGATCATCTACAGACAAATTGAAAAGGACGGCAAGGGCTCAGAAGCAAATTTAACTAATTGATTGAGTCCATGGGCACTACTGGACAAAATAATGAATCTAGAATTCTTTTAACTAATAGAGCTCTCACTCAATTTCAGTTGCTGTCATAGGGTGAGAGGACAGCAAAGGGGGGCATTTGGAATTTACCACATCATACAGAAAAATGAAGTCCTTTCAATTCCCAGCCAACCCATGACTGGAAGCAGCCACCAAGTATCCACATGTAGTCACTGAAATCAGCAATGACACTTCTGAGCATGCTCCATGATGGGGATGACTCTAATGGATAAGCATTATTTCATAGAACAATGCCTATGAGGTGGATAAGTCGTTTTTTTTAAACAGATGAAAGTCTTCATGCTATATTACTTCTCCCTGCCATTTTTATAAAAGTTACATATCATAGGGTGTTTAGAAAACAGTACAATCCATATTAGTTTCCATAGAATGGGAAGAACAATAATAGGACAACATCATGTCAGAATAAAAGGTTTTCTTTTCAGAAACAAACAAGAAAAGTAGATAAGCTGATAACCAAAATTGCTCCCTAGAAAAAAAAGGTTGCCACAAACACAGGAGAACTTTCATGGTAAATTTTACAGCTGCCATGACTAATGGGATAAATTAGGGCCACTCACTGCAGAAACTGGAATGAGGACTCCCTGAAGTAAAGGAATTTGAAAATAAGGAGACATGATTAGTTTCTCCTACCCACCTCAATACCTTCATTTGACAGCAAATGCCTTTCCAGATGAATTTTAATGTAATAACTCAAGAATCCACACTCAGGAAGAGAAAAGGGAAACTAGACATAAAATGATGCAACCAAAGGAGATTCATTAGTGATATTCTGAATGGAGAAGAGGAGGGTCCCTTGAACCTCCAAATCTTCCCCCAGATTGGGTTAATGGTATGACAGAGAAGTCCTGTCTCTGATGTATGGTAGTTAGGATCCCTTCTTTGTGGGGGGAGGGGTTCCAGCAGAACAATCATTGAGGGACAGAACGGTTTTCATTTCTATGCCCTGAGATCTTTGAGTGCAATAATTGGTCAAGGAGAAGAGCACAGGATTTTCTTTACCCAGGGTCAGCTAACAAGAAGGAATATAAAAGATCTTATCTATGATTCAGATGCTCTGGGCATATATGAGCCAGGAAGGACATTTTATCAGTGAAGTTATTTGTTGGACAAAGAGGGGAGATCTCAGACAGTTTTTTTGGGGGGGGAGATAAAAGTAAGGAATAAAGGATACCTGCCTTTTATCTGGAAAGTGCCAGAAGAATGACCTTGGGGTATTCTCTCAAATGAAACATCAAAGGCTTTAGAGAGTTTCTTTTGTCTCCTCTCACCCCATTCATCTTGGGATTGTACAGGTGAAATTCTTACTCAAATTCCACCGGGGAGGGGCATTAAACTTCTAATATAAAGAGAAGGCAGAGATGGAAGGGGGAAAACATTTCTATAGAGACTGATATGTATCAAACACTAAATCCTTTATAAATATTAGCTTATTTGATCCTTCTAGAAATCCTGAAAAGTAGATGATACAGTGATCTTCATTTTACAGTTGAGGTGACTAAGGTTGAGAAATAAGGTGACCAGATATGAACTGAAGTCTTATCACTTTGATACAAGAGTATTAAAGATATTATTACCATTATCATAATTATCATAGTGTATAAATGTGTCTGATTATATGGAGTTATATATACTATGATTATATGGAGTTATATATACTATACTATTAATGATTTATATCCCTCAGAGTGAAGAACTCTTTTAGCTACAAAGTTGAATGGCGCAGTGGATAGAATTCCAGACTGGATTTGGGAAAGTTTGAATTCAAATCCACAGACACTTAATAACCATGTGGCCTTGGTCATGTCACTTAACCTCTATCTGCCAACTTAAAGTGGTTGGTATATAGCATTCCCCATCCTATCCCAACTCTGGGCAGATTCTTTCTGTCCTCATCAAGGTTACTCCTGAGTATGGTGTAGCTGAAGGGAAGCTAGGTGGTACCCAGCCTAAGGTCAGGAAGATTTCAGTGAAAAACTAACCTCTGACAGTAGCTGCATTATCCCAGGCAAGTCACTTAACCCCTAATTGTCTCAGTTTTTCATCATTAAATAGGGACACACTGGAGAAGGAAATGGCAAATCATTCCAGTATCTTTGCCAAGAAAACTTCATAGACAAAAGATCATGGGCTAACAGTTACACATGATTGAAAATCTGACCAACAACAAAAGTATAGGGAATGAATGAGTCACTTCCCTGTTCAGCTGGCTTTAGTCAAGTGAGTTATTTGGCTCCTGTGTGGTTTCCTCACCAAATGATCACTGCTAAGGCTCTATTTGTCAGTGGGACCTTTGATGGATCCCCTGGCTCACCAGTCACCTGGACACACTCATTTTGATATACTCATTCACCTAGGATCAGAAAATGGATATGTGGCATCCAGGTCAGAAGAGAGGCAGCCAGAGCAAACCCCATTCCACCTAAAGGCTTATGGTAGTTCTTCTGCCTTGAAAGGTTTTGGAGAAGAGAATGAGAGATCATCTGAACATTTACTATCTAGATGAGGTTCCAGTTTGGCAGTCACGTAAAAAATTGTCACCAGGTAGTAGATAAGTAAATGCATTCTGAAGTAGAGGGGAAGGATTTCTTTGTTATATCCATGTCTATGAGAATGGAAACCTGGCAGGCAATAGGCTGCTGGAGCCTATTGACCAGTTCTCAATATGGATGGCTAATTTTCAAGAACTAGATCTTGACTAAAAGAATATTTGACATAAGCATCAAATGAAAACTTGGTATATTTCTTTGACAATATTTTAGTTGACAAACAATTTGTGACCTAGTCATCTAAAGTTAAGTGCTGTGCTTTTTAGGCAGAAGGATTTATTTCAGAGGAAATAAAGAACAAGGCAGCTTCTAAATCAACACTGGGAAATGTGTTCTTAGCGCCAAAGTTAAGTAAGAGTGGGGGAATGTTTTACTTCTTTGGGATCATCAGAATGAACATTTTAATGCTCCCTGAGTGTGGAAACTATGGTTCAGTCTGAAAAGATTTGGGACTTTTCATAATGTGAGGAATTTGAAACAAAAAATGGAAGGTAACAAAGGGGCTTCTTTAGGGAATTCTTACTTTTTCCTTTCCCTCTTGCACTCATTTGGATAAGACCAAAAGAATTATTAAGCAGGAGTTGCAAGGACTCAGCTAGATACTGCAGACAGATGCTATCTTTGGTGAGCAGGAAACATAGATTTAAAAATAGACTTAGAGCCTAGGGACATTATTTGGCTGACTGGGTGGCTGTTTGTACCCCGATGTCAACACTCTCTTTCTGTTAGTAAAGCTCTGAGGACTGACAGACTCTTTTTAAGGTGACATAATTTCCCTTAGTCTACATGTACTGATGTGTGAGGATGTGGAGGCATACGTACTGGTACTACATCAGTTAATTTCAGGCCAGGATTTAGAACTGAAAGCAACCTGAGAGGTCATCTAGTCCAACATCTTCAGCTTGTAGATAAGGAAGCCAAGTCTCAGTCAACCTGTAGTCAACCAGCCAATAATTCAGAAAGCCAGCAATTGATTTCAGGTCCTTAGACTCCCTCGATCCAATTCTATTTCACCTAAGAAAGCTTCTAAAACTTAAATGAAGACCAAGCAAGATGAAGGGAGTTCAGCTGTCAAATGAAGACTGTACCTGACCTTGACCAGTTATATCCAACTCTTCATGACCACATTCAGTGTTTTCTTAATAAAGATGGTGGAATGGTTTGGCATTTCCTTCTCTAGCTCATTTTATAGATGAGAAAACAGAGGCAAACAAGGTTAAGCGACTTACTCGGTTGGGGTCACACAACTAGTAAATATCTAAGACTAGATTTGAACTCAGCAGAATGAATGTTCCTTATTCTAGACATGGAGCTCTATCAATTGTGTCACCTAACTGCCCAAAATGGCATAGAGAACTTTTAGATAAGATAATGGTCTCTATCAGTGCAGGTCAACATCTTTTCTACAGCTTTAGCTTTAGAAAGTTGCTCAAAGCACTGAGAATTCAGTTTTGCATAGGTCAGGAGAGGGTCTTGAATCTAGGTCTTCCTGGCTTGGAGGCCAGTTTTCTAGCCACTATACCTGTGCTGCCTGTCTGAAATTAGACAAAGTAGCATTAATCCTAAGAAAGAATTGCACTTATTTGAGACCATTATCTTATCTCCTTTCTTATTGTCCAGTTCCCAAGTCAGACTACCAGTTTTTTAAAGAATTAGATATTATTGAATAATAAAGAATATTTAGTATTAGAATCATATGCAACGTCACATTATGTTCCTGAAGGGTAAGAATAATCTAAAAATGCTTTCCATGTCAGTTGCACTATAAAGTTTACAAAATGAAGTAGGGGGCAGGCCAAGAATCAAGAAAGCCTGAGTCATATTATGGCAGGACCCCACTTTCTCTAAAGAGAGATGAGTTTCCCCTAAAGGCCAACAAAGCTGACCCTTGGACCTGATTAGCTTCACAGTCTCCTTTGATGTGGTTTTCTGTTCGGCTAAAGATATAAAAAGAACCACCCACGTGGAGTGGTTGATCCTTTGACTTGGTAATTTCTGCAGACCACAGTGAGCTATATTTCCATTTGAAGATTAGGGAGAACCTTAGGGGAAAGCCACTTTAACTGGTTGTATATTTTTCCGGTATTAGGACACAGTAAAACCCCTTTTGTTAACTGTTTAATAGCTGTTCAGTGTTCATGCCAACATTGACCTTGACCTAACAGAGTGCTTGTATTAGGCATGCCTCTAACAAATGCTCTGGCTAGCTAGGAGATCAAGGCTTTTAAGTTATGTAGACAGTGCACATCACAGGCAGCATTGTTCAGCAGTCCAAGAAAGTGTCTTCACCTTTTGGGAGAGTAAAATAAGTGATGGACTCTGGTTTCTTGTTTTAAGCATTTGTAAATGTGTGCTTATGGGTAACGTATCTTAAATTCTTCCTGTAGTAGAGAAAATGAATAATATCCCATATACCATCTAGTTTGTACATTGAATACCTTTTCTAGAAGGTGCCTTATTTATACTTCTTAGGGGAAACTCTGCAAGTCCAAAAGCCCCCAGAACTGAGCCCCATCCATAAGAGTCTAGAACCAGATTCCCATCTCAGCCAGTCTTTTCCTTTGTCCTCCTCTCCACCCCCTACTCACATAACACAAGAGTGTCCTACAAAGGATAAAGAAATTCCAAAAGGCGTGGACAAAATATTCTTCTCCGAGTTTTTGTGATGGATGAGCATCCCCCTCCCTAATGCCCTTTTGGCCTCTCTCTTTTACACTTTGATGCCAAAGCTTCCCGAGTCTCCAATGAGGCATGTGATTTGTTCTTTGAGGGAGGATATAAAGTGGGTGGTCATGTAAAAGAATGGAGAAAAGGAGAGAAACACAATCTCCAAAGACATTCAGCCAGGCCAGAAATAAATACTTAACTCAAAGATTGATTTCAATCAGGCAGGTATCTTTGTGGCATATCTAGAATCCCAGATGGGGGTAGATGGAGATAGCAGCCTCAGGCTTATTGGTTAGGATGGTAAACTTTGGCAGAACTGTGATGGTCTGGCAAACTATGTTTGGGATTAAAGAGATTGAAGTGTCATTGTATTGACAGCTGCTCCTGCCTACACTAAACCTTTCATTATGAACAGAGCAGCCAAGGCAAGTTTCAGAAGATGCCTCATTTTTTTATCTGCAATTTGGAAGAGCCCACACTTGAAACAGGCCTATTCCCCAGGGGCTTCTCGGCATTTGTTGGTAGATTAATTGGGCTAATCTTTTTAGAATAAAAGGTTAGAGAGTCTGCATGATGGTGGGGAGGAGAGACAAGAGGGGAGGGACTGGGGAGCCAATAATGGGGACTAGGCTTATTTCAGGAGAAAAGACAAAGTTTCTTTACTGTTCCTGGACAAGTGCTGACAGGTGGGCAATGCTGCTGTAATTGCTCTGTTATTGAAGGCTTTGCCAAAAAGACCCTACACACCCACCAGTAATGAGTCTGGACAGCACCAGCTGTCAGTCAGGGAGAAAGAGTTCCCAGGGCCCCATGGCCTGCCATTTTCTTCCCTTGTGTGGATAATTAAGAGGAAGAATCCAGACATAGGTAGTCCTAAGCACTGAAAGCACACATTATTATAGAGCATCACAGTGATTTTTCTGTTCATTTTTATTTCTCTCTTAGTCTTTCTTCTCAATGGGGCAGACTATGTGGCTGCTTTCTTATGCTTTCAGAAAGTGGTTGGAATTAGAAATTACACCAGGAGGAGAACAAAGATAATGATTTATTATTGTCTCATGGAGGAACATGTTGTCTGGGCTAGTCCTGAGCTGAAACATAATGTCCTGGTGAGGGTTGGAATTTTAAGTTGTACCAAGCAGGAGCAGAGAACTGATGACCAGTGCTTTGCAGACAGAAAAAAGTCTACATATGGACCTTTTAGGAAATGTGGCAATTGGAATGAGTCTTCAAAGAATGGGGAGAGAGAGAGAGAGAGAGAGAGAGAGAGAGAGAGAGAGAGAGAGAGAGAGAGAGAGAGAGAGAGAGAGAGAGTCAGAGACAGAGAAGGTGGAGAAGGAGGCTAAAACAAATTGTGACAGAGACAGAGAACAGAAAGACAGAAACAGAAAAACATACAGCTCAACAAATGAATTCCTGCCTTTCACAAACAAATCCTCATAGATTAATTGTTCTAAAGAAAAAGAAAGATATACTTGCCTTAAGTTGATGATAGGGTTTATTGATAGCATTTGACCCACTGGCAGAAAATTTCCACAAATAAGAAGACATATGCCACACTTGAGATCAGGAATACCTGAATTCAAATCTAGGCTTAGACATTAAGTAGCTGTGTGACCTTGAGTAAGTTACTTAACCTGTTTGTCTCTGTTTCTGCAACTGCAAAATGGGGTTAATAATAGCACTAATTCCCCAGGGTTACTATAAGAATCAAATGAGATGATATTTGTAAAGTACTTTGAAAAAGTGCCATGTAAATGCTTATTGTTATTATTGTTATTACCATATACTTCACTACCAACCCATATCCTAGCTTTGACCTGAGTCGGGAAAATTAAGTTACCTGTGCTATTCAAGATGACCTTGAATATGGACTCTTATGGACCAGGCTGGAGCTTTTCACAACCACACTGATGTAAGGTAAGTAAGTAGCTTTGACTAGAGTAATCAAAAGTAGTATAAACACAGGAGCTGGTAGAATTCCTTTAGACTCAGGGGAGAAACATCAGTCATGTTAGCTGTCTCTATCTACATGACCCTTTCCTCCTGCCTCCATCCTCTGGGGGAAGACATTCATTCTAAGTAAGCAATTAGATGAGTATGGATAGCACCATCTTTGTGAAAATGCTTTAAGATTTGTTAAAAAAAAAAACTCTTACTTTCCAACTTGGAATGAATGCTTATGTATTGGTTCCAACGCAGAAGAGTTGTAAGAGTTAGGCAATGGGGCTTAGGTGACTTTCCCAGGGTCACACAGGAAGGGTCTGAGGGGAGATTTGAACCCAGGATCTCCCATCTCTGGGCCTGGCTCTCAAAACACTGAGCCACCCAGCTGCCCTACTACAATTCTTGTTCATGTTTATGGGAAATCTATAAAATATTTAAATAAATAGAGTAAAAATGGAGGACTTATTCCAGATGATAGTACTCCAACAAAAGGATGTAGTCCTTAATCAATAATAACAAATGTAGGTATCATGAATAAAAAGGTGACATTTAATCAGATGATTGTCATACAAGTATTGTGCAAGTTGCATACACATACCAATCTCTATTAGATAAGCTTTCCATAATAAAGAAGGTGAAATATTTCATGGCAAAATAAAAAGGGCAAAAATACTAATATCTGTTACTCCCTCGCTCCTGGTGAAGGTCGCAACACTTATTCAAGGGAAGGATGACATAAGCTGATATCAAAATTTAAGTCATACATGATAGTCCATAATATTTGGTTTACAGTCATTGCCTGATCTAATTCATGTGACTGACAAATAGCTCTTTCCCACAAACACAGCTGCTCCAGCCTGATGTCTGCAAAAATTTCTCTATAAGTGTCTCCATCTTTCTCCTCTTTTTTACTGCTATATCCCAAATGCTGAGAAATATTGATAAGACATTCTTTTTAGACCTGTAAGGTTGCCTCACTTATAGCTCCATTACCAATGTGTTGGCCAAAACTAAGAGCCAATTCTTGATACTGTCACAGAGGAACATTATGGTACTCACCTTCAGAACTCTAGTCTACAATCCTGAACTTCAAGTCATTATCATCAGTGGCATATTCAATTTGGATGACCTATGTCTTACTCTGTCCCTCAGTTCTTCCAGACTCCTTTGGGAATAATGTAGCATACTCCCCTGATGTACAAGGGTTTCCAAATAATGTCAACAATATCTCAGTTAAGTCCTAGGAGCTCTTCCCACCCATGTTCTAAAAACTTCCAGAGAGGGACAGCCAGGTGGTTCACTGGATTGAGAGCCAGGCTCAGAGATGGGAGATTCTGGGTTCAAATCTGAATTTAGACACCTTCCAGCTGCATGACCCTGGGCAAATCATTTAATCCCCATCTCCTAGGCCTTACCACTCTTCTGCCTTAGAACCCAATATACAGTATTGATTATAAGATGGAAAGTAAAATTTTGAAAAATTTCCAGTCATGCTGGCAATAGTAATTGTTAAGGGATTATCATCTTTTCTTTTTCTTTTCAATAAGTCAGAAAGTAATGACTGGGAGGTTGGGGAATGGGAAGCAAGAGAAAAGGAGAGAGTGAAGATCCAATAGTACTGAGATAGTACTATTAAAAGAATGAATATCCAAAGAAAATCTCATGAAGGACACAGTTTCAAATATTCTTGTCGTTCAGTTGTTTCAATCACATCTGACTCTATGTCCCATTTTCAGTTTCCTTGAAAAATATATTGAAGTAGTTTGCCATTTCTTTCTCCAGCTCATTTTATAGGTGAGGAAACTGAGGCAAACAACATTAGGTGACTTGCCCAGGGTCACACGTCTAGTAAGTATTTGAAGTCAGGAAAATGAGTTTTTCTGACTCCAGATTTGACACTCTATCTACTGTACCATTGACCTGTCCATATCAAATGTCTACATACAAATGCAAAAATATAACCAACAAAATAAGTGGAACCAAAACTTCTAATGAACGAACAGAAATTTGATGTAAATGAAACTGTGGAATGAAATCCATGGCAAGAATATGGCTCTAGTTTGGTATCCATTATTCCATATAGACATGATAGATAAAGGGGTAAGTTAAGATTTTAGGGTATGAAAAACCTCTAGACGCTGTACAAAAGCATCTGGTTCATAGAATAAGCACTATATGAAATTGGAATTGTAGCAATTGTTTTTTAAAAAAATCCAGTTCAGAAGTGGGAAAATTTCACAGTCTCATTTATCAACTATTGCTTAATGTATGGATTCTTTCTGGTGTTGTGGACCCCTTCGACAGTTTGGTGAAACCTATAAATGCATGTGATAAGATATATAAGGATTGCAACTAAAACCAATTATATTGAAATCCAATTATCAAAATATTTTCACAGACAAATTTATGAACCCGGATTTTAATGTAAAACTTTGTTTTTTAAAAAATGTATGTAGTGTGGAGTAGCTATTACAAAATGATAAGAAACAACAACAAATTCCTTGTGTAATATTTATCTTGACAATTTCTTCTGTCTTGATATTCCCACTGTTGCTTGTTCCAACACAGTGGCAGAAAGTTCAGAACTTATTTCTAGTTTCCTTTCCACACTTGAAGAACATGAACCAATGCATTTATCAAAATTATTTTATCTCCTTAGTATCTTTACTTCCTCTAAAGAAGTGTTTCTTCTGTAAATGAAGTTAAATTTGGTAATTCTGGCAATGAGAACAATCAGGATTCTTTTTCACTCAGGTAGGGTCAATTTTAAAAACTAAGGATGCTGAATTTTATGACAATAAGAAATATTTAAGAATGTAAATAGCAAAAAAAAATAATTTTAAATCTTTTCCCAGAAAGGAGCAAATTCTTGTACAAGGCATAAAAAGTACAAAAGAAGATTAGTTAAAATGTATTCTTCAGAAGAAAAGGAAAATGAAAGCAAAGATAAAGATGACAATGCTCTATCTAATTCGACAATGTTCAAGAAAACTTTCAGTGTGGATGGATTCAGGACTGTTCAAAACTCACTAAAAGATTAAAAAACAACATTTCAGACCTACAAGAAATTATATTTGAACAAAAGTAGAATCCTAGACAAGAGTCCCACAAAGTAATTATCTAAGATAATTAGAGGAAGTTTAGGAAGCACTCTGTGATACTGAAAAATGTCTGAATGCTATTCTCTCCAACAATTAATTAATTCTATATAGCAATTTTGTGGTAGCAAAGAATTAGAAACTGAGGGGATGTCCATCAGTTGGGGAACAGCTGAGTTGTGGCATATGATTGTAATGGAATACTACTGTACTATAAGAAATGATGAGAAGAATGAACTAAGAAAAACCTGGAAAGACCTATATGAACTGATACAAAATGAAGTGAGCAGAACCAGAAGAACATTGTACAGAGTAAGGATTATTATATGATGAACATTTATGAATGACATCTATTCCTAGCAATAGATAAGTGCAAGGAAATCCTCAAGGACTTATGATAAAAAACATCATCTACCTTCAGAGAAAGAACTGGACTTTAATGGACTCTGAATGCAAACCAAGACACACTATATTTATCTCTTATCTATATATTCTATATATATATACATATATATATATAATATATATATTATACCTTATCTCTTCACTCTTATTTGGTTTGTTAGAATTCTCTTTCACAAAATGACTAATATGGAAAGACATTTTACATTATTACACATGCTGTCTCTGGTAAGGGGGAGAGGGAGAAAGGGTAAGAATTTGGCTCAAACTTTTAAAAAGGGATAAAATTTTGTTCATGTAATTGAAGAGAAAAATTTAAAAATTAAATACAATGGGATATTATTGTGCCTTAAGAAATAACATCTGGCAAGACTTGTATGAATTAATGCAGAGTGAAGTAAGTAGAAATAGGAGAAGAATTTGTACACAAATAACCATATTATAAAGAAAAACAACTTTAAAGAATTTTAGAACTCTTATCATTATGATGATCAACCCTTATTCCAGGGGAATGATGGATGAATCATGTTATCTACCTTCTTTAAACAGAGGGGGTGGACTCAAGATGCAAAACGAGATATTCATTTTTGGATATGGTCAATACTAGATTTTGTTTTTGTTTGACTATGCATATTTGTTATTAGGGTTTTCTTTCTCTCTTTTTTTTAATAAAGGGGGTCAGGAGAAAGAGAAAATAAAAGCCTCTTAATTTTTTAAATAAAGTAAAACAGTTAGACTAGGTGATATTCCAGATCTGAAATATTTTGCCTCTGTAATAGTCATCCTTTTGCCATCTTCATACATAGTTTCAAGTCAACTGAACTGTAAGTGGTCTCAGAAGCCCAATAAAGGTGAGTGGCAGTTGTCCTTTTGGCCTCATTAGAAATTGAATAATTCAGGTAGCTTGATTCCTGCTCCTGCACTTAACATTAATTATACAGACCATGGACTCCACAGATTCCAGCTTCCTAATTAATTTCATGGGTTTGAGGCAAATATGATCAGATCCATTTTTGCCTAATGAATCTATTTCTAGAGAGGTAGTTTATAAAAATACACCCATCAAAATGGTCATGATAATCCTATAGGAACATAAGGACAGTCATAAGGATCCCCTTTGAGGACTCTCTTCCCTCTTGTAAAACAGAAGATGTACAATAAAGGATGTGTGTGTGTCTGTAGTCATCATAGATTTTGTGATTATTTAAGACCAACATTTATTAAGTGCCTACTATGTGCAAGAGCCCTATGCTAGGAGGATTGTAAGAATGCATCAAAAATACTACAATGTACTATCTATCTGTAGGGTGTACCTATGTCCCATGTTGCAGGCACATGCTCAATATAAAATAAATGCATATTTTCATAAACATCCCAATGCTCAGATTATAATGTTTGTCTGTCACATTTTGAGACCAAAATGTATTTTTGATATATATATGTATATATATAATGATAACTGATTTAATTAATCTGATTATTATTTGTTGACATACGAGGCTATAGTTTAATAGTTTGGGGCTAAAGTTGAGCAGAATTGAATTCTGGATCATCTAATGAAATCTTGTACATATAATCACTGTAATAATGATTACATTAACATAATTTGAAGTTGGTTTCTTATTCAAACTGGGATTGATCAGACTTTGATTGTTCTGTATTCTCTGGCAAGAATTACTATTCATTGATATTAGTGGATGCTGACAAATTTTGTTTGCTTTGCACCCTCTGTAATGATATAGCTGGACCACGATGTTTGTAGATTAGTACCCTGTACCTTCCCTTGCTTTCTTCCTCAGTTTTTCTCAAATGTAAATTTCTCATAGCTCATGTGACAATAGGGAGGACTAACTAAATAGACATCTTTAGATGAATTCTTTGGATCAGTGTGGATCAGGACCTACTCAAACTGTTCAAATTACAATGTGTTAGCTGGAAAAGTTTTCAGAGTAAGCAAAACGGGATTCTGAAAGCATTCAGAACATTTTACAACAACTTAATACATACACATGCCCCATGATCATTTCTGCATTTTTTTAAAATGCAAGGTAGTCAGGGATGGTCAGTTTTATAATCTCCAATCTCCACATTCTCTCAAGTGCTTAAAGTGAAATTTCCAGCTTCAAATTCTATTCCTTACTGCTTCTTGAAAGTCATTCCACTTTATATGCTTGCAGACAGAAGTAAGTTCTATATGAAACTTCTTACAGTAGGGGGAGTAGATTGCCTAAAGATGTACCCATGCTCATCTATTAGTATCTGGTGGTAGTTTTCTTTTTCTTTCTTTTTTTTAAGAAATGTGACAAGATTTTTTTTTATTGAATTAATGTTATTAGGAATCAGAGGTCCTACTGGATGAGGAGGAAAATTAAAAATTATAAAAATTTTAAGTAATGGAAACGCCTTATTCTATAACTACACATGGTACTGTTGAATGCCTCTCCCCCCCACCCCACCCCTGATGTCCCTTTTTTTCCAATCCCTGGAAACCACAAAATAAAATCTTGATATGTTTTCACACATTTTTTACTGAACCATTTTAAAAGGAGGAAGGATATTGCTGTCTTCTGATTATGCTAGCCTATTTGTGCCTAACATTCAATTTCTCCAACTCAGGATTTAAAGGAATCTCATTCCATGGCTTTTGGAGAATGGTTTAACTTGGCACAGTGAATAGAACACTTGTCCTGGAGAGAGAAGATCTACATTCATATTCAGCCTCAGACAGTTACTGTAGTGTGAGTAGGCAAATTGCTTAACCTGTCTGCCTTAGTTTTATCATTTGTAAACTAGGGACAATAACAGCACCTACCTCCCCAGGGTTGTTGTGAGGATCAAAAGGGATAATGTTTGTGAAATGTTTTGCAAAAGCACTGTATGAAAAGCTGATAACTATTATAAATCTACTCCTTTTTCACTCTCAGGTATTTATCAAAGATAATCCTTACCCACTATTCATAAGATAGTGGGCTTCACAGATTCTTGGAATTATACATTATTTTTTTCATAATCAAAAGATCAAAAAAGAGCTTAGCAAAAAAAACTTATTAAAATTGCAGAATTAAATGTCTGAAAAGAATTCAAAGACCATCTAGTCAGATTTACCAAGAACTTCAGTCTATGACATCACTGAAATGTGGTCCTACAGTTTCCCTTTAAAGAGCCCTCTGAGGAAAGAAAACATCATCTCCTGAGGCATTCATTTCTCCTCTTTGGGATAGCTTTGGTTGTTAAGAAAGTTTTTTTTCTTTTAATTAATTCTAAATCTCTCTATAGCAATTTGTTTAGTTATTCTCTATTTAATGGACACCCCTTTGTTTACAATTCTTTGCTACTATAAAAAGAACTGTGGCAATTTTTGTAAGGATGGATCTTTTATTGACCTCTTTGAGGCTGTAGATCCAGTAGTAGTATCACTAGATCTTTTGGAGTATAATTCCAAAATGCTTTTCAGAATGACTGGACCCATTGACAGCTCCATCAATAAGCTCCTGGTTCCCCAAAGCCCTTCCATCATTATCATTATCTCATCATCACAACAGTAATATAAATAATAATAAATATAAGTCATAATAAAGCCTTAAGATTTTACTTTTTCGCTTCACTTTTAAATATTGTTTTCTTGGAATCTTTGGGTTCTGTTTGATCCAATCTAATTTTCAGGGAGACCACTGAAAAGTGGTATTTGGTAAGTGTTTCCACCTTCTGTTCAAAACTATTTACTTTCCATCCACTTTTCTCTCCAGAGATCTCATTTCAATTCTGATTTTTAAAAAATCTTTTTTCACCATGTCTTTTAGACATTCCCATAGTCCTTGTACCAAGTTATTATTGTTAGGTTTTCTTGGTTTATATTATCTCTAAGACTCTACTTTTATTTGTTGTGGAGTTACCCTTTTCTTCTTGGCTTACCTCTTTAGCCCACAGTATTTCAACATTGTTTTGCATATTTAATTCTGTTTACTCATTTTTAGATTCAGTCAGTGGCTTGGGACTTGGTGCCAAGGCCAGGCTCTTTCCTCTCTGGAATTTGTGGATGTGTTATATAGATCTTACTTGGTTTTGGTCCTTCTATTCTAGCTGCCACCACCATTCTAGGTACTAGGTATTAGTTGCCATGATCTGCCTTAATCCCTACTTTCTGTCTCCATTACCTAGTAGTCCACTACTGAGGCTAGTCTTGGGCCATCTCTCTCCTCTTAAATAATCCCCAGTGAGGGGGTTTTCCATCTATCTCTGATATATGGAGATATCTCTGATAGTCTTTTAAATTTTTTTTTGAATTAATTTATTTAGTCAATTTAGAATGTTGTTCCTTGGTTACAAGAATCACATTATTTCCCTCCCTCCCCTCTCCCCACCTTTCCCACAGCCAATGAGTCTGATAGTCTTAACTCATATATTCAAGACCCTTTGGTCTCAGGCCTCCTGCCAGGGCATAGGCTCCTAGGGAATGAGTTTGCTCCATCTTTTGTTGTTGCTTCCATTGTTCCAAGGAATAACTATCCAGACCCTATTTCCCTATGGAGACCTAGAGGGGCTCATTCTGTCTACTCCTGTTCTGACAGATCTGACTTCAGGGTAAGAAAGCTAGAGTTTGTAATTACCTGTGATTCTGAACATCCTTGTTTCAGATAGCCTGCTGACTTCAGGACAGTTTCCTGGATTTTACATTGTTTTCTCTGGAGTGACCCTTCTCCCATCACCCAAAAGCTTCAGGTCCATTTCCTGGAGTTTTCAATGGTGTCCCTACTTTTCCTAGGGTCTTTCCCCTTGACTTTCCATGTTTCAGGACCATTTTCTGGAGCTTGCCTGGCATAGATCTTGCCCCAGCCTCTAACACATTTTGGCTACCTTTCTGTGCGGTTCTGGACCAGACATAAGAACTCACTTCTCTTTTTCTTTGTAATTTTTCTGAGTTCTTTTTCATATATCTTCTGGGTTTGGGGTGATTGAAAGGAGTTGAGTTCCTTAAAGTGCTTCATGGAACCAACTTAACTGGAAGTCTCTAATATATTATTTTTAAAGGTTTATTTATCCTTTGTATAATTCTTCAATTTCTTACTGTTTTTCAGTGATCTCTAGGGAGCCCTTAAAATTATCTTTCCTCATTGGAGAGTTTTGATTCATTTTCCTTCATAGCACAATATTTTTTGTTCCATTATATATTTAATATGGCCTTTGTTGACTTGTTTTCTGAATGTCTCTTTGGCCATCATAAGCCTCTCATGATTTATCTTTTATGGTTTTGTCTACTTTCTGGATTTATGGTTTATCTGCTTGGGAGCCAGATTTTTACCCAAATTTCCTCTCCTAGATTATCTTTTAATCTTTTAGTTTTCCCATCATATCTTCCCATTATCTTGTCTCTGGCTTCATTCCTTAATCTCTATTCTTTCTCTTTTTATCAACATACAAGACCCTGAAGTTGGGTGTACACAGCCTTCTTGAGATTGGGGAATATGATAGTCCAGCTAGCTTCCTGTCCAGAGAAAACTCCCTGGGAGAGCATTGACCTCAGATGGAGTTTCTATTCCTCTTTGCTGAAAGCACAGAATCCTCTAATGTGCTACTTCTTCTCTAACTATTCTCTTCCCTTTCTGCTTACTCTTTCTTTATCGTGGCTGGGGAGAATCATTCTCTTCCATCTCCTGCATATTAGGGAAGAAATTTCAAATTGACTCACTAACATGGGAAAAATGACCATGAGCTCTACACTCAGGCTCAAAACCCAAGCCCTGAGACATTGAATGTACTTGATATATTTTTATTCTCTGTGGATATCTCACCTCCTAGTATGCCTCTGTCTTCTGGTCTTGTGTGTTCAATTTAATCAAGATTTGGGGCTTTTTTTTTTTTTGATGCTGATATACTAGAACACTGAGTAGACTAATTAGAATGCTAACATCATTCCTCTGTAACTTATGCTGACCTTCCATGAAGGCCTCCAAAACATCCTCATTCTCTTCTTTCTTTTAAAGCTTTTTTTGAAGTTCTGGACAACCTTGAGATCAGTTAGGGGATATGGACCTTTGCTTTTTGATTCATAAGAATCCAGATCCTCCCTTTTTCAATCCATCCTTCCCAAGACTGTCAAAATCATTTTTCCAAGGCACAGGACTAATCTACTCTCAATATAAATAAATAAATAAAACCACTAAATAATCAAAGGTAAATTTTGAAAAGTTACAAAGAACAAGCCTGGCTCAAAAGAAAAGAGGACAAGGAATATACCTAACTTTTGTATGTCAATTCTTTGCAGAAATGGAAGGTCCAACCATGTGGTGCATTTACATATATTCAGACTTTTTTGTTGTATCAATGGGTTTTTAAAACAAATATTAAATATATTAAACTTAAATATGCTAACAACATTTGTTACATGGGCTGCTTCTCTGGGATGAAGTAGGAAGAAGAATATTGGAAGAAAAATTGGATGAGGTTAAAAAAGGCATCAACAAAAAATGTATAATATTTTCTAATGGAATAAGAAATGGGAACTTTTACTTATAGTCATGTTTTTATGACTTTTCTAATTTGGAAATATAATTTAATATCTGTGTGCCTCCTTCTTCCTACATCTTTAGACTCCAGGTGTTTTTTCTGGCTCTCTCCAATGTCTGGAATTCCCTGACTTCTCATCTTTTCCTTCGTATTTATATATAGTGATTTGCATGTTGTCTCCCTCAGTACATTGTGAATTCCTTCAGAGCTGAGTTTGTATTTCGCCTTTGTATCCTGAGCACTTAGTACAATTCATGGCACATAGTTGGTACCTGATTAAGATCTGTTGGCTGACTAACTGCTTCTTAGGGATGATTAGAGAACTTATGAAAAAAGTTCCATAACTGACAAAAAGTTATGGGTAAATATGCAACAATTGTTATTAATAATGACACTTTTCATCCTTGCTGTAACCCCTTCTAGTATTGTCATGATTTAATTATATCTTCTATAGTTCTTAATTTACCAATCTGGGAATCCCGCCATTTGTATTTTTGTTCTTCATGGTACTTTCATAGGCTTTGAAGAAACAATGTTAGATATGAATTTGGTAATAATATACTCATGAAAACATTTAGCACAAGTTTATCTACATGAGAGCTTCCCCTGTAACAACAACTTAGTGCCAGGGAGATCTTGTGTAACATATTTAGTTACTGGATCATAATGATGTGGTTGCAATCTTCTGGAGACTGGATTCTGTCAGACTTCCACGGGCCTTTCTCCATCAAGCATTCTTTCTGACTAAAAAACAGAAAGAACAACAATAAGAAAGCATAGCTTCAACATCCTTGTTTCTATGATTTGTTTTTTGTCTCACTCATTTAGGATTTCACTGTTAAGTCTTCATTTGGGTCTGTGTTTTTTCATGTAGTCCCTAAACTATTGACTATGTCAGCTCTTTTGCATTTGTTTGCAATATCTTTGGGTCTTAGTACACAATCAATTTTTATAAAAGTTCCTTGTGGTGTTGAGAAGCATGCATATTCTTTTGCAATCTTCTTTAGAAGCTGCTGGAGGAAGCAAAATAAGCAGGACTAGGAGAACATTGTACACAGTAACAGCAATATAATGTGATGATCAGCTGTGAAAACTTGGCTATTAAATCAGCTGGGACAATTCTGAAAGACTTATAACAGGAAATGCTATCCACCTCCATAGAAAGAACTGTTGAGTTGGATAGATGCAGATTAAAGCATACTCTTTCACATCAATGTATTTTCCATTTTATTTGGGGATTTTGGTTTTGTATGAGTGTGCTCTTACAATAACCAACATGGAAGTGTGATTTGCATGATAATTTGTATGATAATACATGTATGGTCCAGATCAAATCTCCAAATAGGGAGAGGGAAGGGAGGGAAGGAGGAAGTCTGGGCCTTATAATTTTTGGGGAAAGTGTTTTAAAAATTATATGTAATTGGAAAAATAAAATCTTTGAGTTTTAAAAAAAAATATATATATATATATGTGTTTATACATATATAAATAAATAAGATACTAGAGGTCTTTTAACTCTAATTTCTCTAGCAATTTGTTCAGTTCCATATTTTTCCTTTTTGTTTATCTTTCTGTTAGACTTATACAAACCTGAGAGAGTGTTACTGAAGTCATCTGTCACTTACTAATTTAGATGCTAAAGCATTTGGAGAATGTAAATTTATTGCTGATATTCAGTTCAATAAAATTTGTTAAGAACCTACTATGTCCCAAGCACTGTACTAAGTACTGGGGCCGCAATTATGAAAAGGAAAGACAGTTTCTGCCTTTAAGAATCTTAAAATTGAATGGAGGAAGAAAATACACAAAAGGAATCTGAAAATCAAGAGCAAGGACATGATGTGCTGTAAAATGGAAACCAAGCAAAGCTGTTCCCAAAAAATGGAAAATGGAAAATTGATATTGCTTGTCAGATAGCATGATTATGATTCTTGTTTATTTGGATTCACTTGATGCATTTTTAAAGTTTTTCTTGTAAGCAACACATTATGGGGGTTTGTTATCTCGTCTAATCTCTCCCTTTTTCATTTTATGGGTTTGTTTAATCTATTTATAGTTAGTTATGTTTATATTTTCCTGCATTTGTTCTATTTTTTAGTTTTTTAGTTCTATTTTTTCTTTTCTTCTGTTATAAAGTACTATGTTCCTTCTCTTATTTTAACTTAATATTTTAAAGGGATTATTCCTATTTCCACTGGATCTCTTCTCCTCATCCTCAATCCCATCCTTTACCCCTTTGTTTGTGTGGAATTTTGCTTATTAATTCCTTTTTTTTCCCGATTTCTTTTTCTGGTTAAAATATTCTTTGACCTTTTTTCCCCTCTTAGTTAAGTAGATTCTCTCTTCTGCTGTCTTTCAACTAGTCTTGTTCATTAGTTGTTGTTCTAATTTCATTTTTGCATTCTTTTCCATTCTCACATTCTTTTTCAGCTTTCCTCATAGATCCCCCTTTTCTATTATGTCTCACTCCCAAAACAATGCTAATTCCTTCAGGTGACATGGTAGTATCCCACTGTCATCACATCCCTGGTTATAAAGTGTAATACCAATCTATACTCTCCCTCCATTTGCCTCAAAATCTCCTCCTTGGATCTATACCCTATCTCTTCCCTGGATGCCAATTACTCCCAGGAGTTCTAGCTATTTCCAACAAAGGTCTTTTCAAGCATCAAATCTCCCAGTACACACTCAGCAAAATGTCTCCATTTGCCTTCACAAAACATTTCTTTTCACCTAGATAAACATTGGTGGAACTTCCTTCAATTCCCTCCCCATTCATCCTTCCCCTCTCCCCTCCTACTCCCTTCTTTTCCTGAGACCATAATGGTCACTTTTTCCTCTCATTGAAAATACTTGGTTTGATTTGGGCACATCAAATCCTCCCTCCATCCCCCAATTTCCTCTCTTATTTTATTCACCCTCTCATTTTTAATGTAGTTTTCTACTAACAACAAATAGATTTTTCTTACAGACTGGGTGTTGCCAGTTCTATCCATAATGCCTTAGGCTTTCTTTCTTTATTCTACCTCCAATTGATTCCCACTTTCACTCCTTTGTTCTTGTGTACATTTATTAAAAAGTCTCTTTTATGTCTCTGTCATCATTCTCTGACTAGTGCTGTCTTTGGTTGCTGTATTTGGCCACCTTCCCCCCTTTCCCCCCACTCCCAATTTCTTTTCTCTGGGATATCTGAGAAGCTATAATTGATTCAGGACTCATTTTTAAATCCAAGATTGTTTTAATTTCCTCCTTATAGTCTTTTATGATTAAGCTCTGAATTTCAAGGAATTTCTCCTTGGGTTACACCCTGAGCTCCATTGTTCTTCAGAATACTTGATTCCATTCTCTCCTGCATTTTTCAGTGATAATATAATGTTCTTATATTATATCAATTTTCTATCCTCTGTATTTTTTGTTCTTTTCCCTGATTATTTGTAGAATTCTTTGTTCTTTAGTTGAATTGCTAAATTTAATTGTTATGTGTCTTAGAGTTTATAATCTTGTTTTTTTTTTCCTGGAAGGTGATCTATGAATTCTTACAACTGGTATTTCATTTTCTGTATGCAGAAGTTGGATCAATTCTCTTGCTTTATTTCTTAAATTATGATGTTTGAGTTTTTTCTCTTGTTATGTTCTGGGATACCTAAGGTTGTCTCTATTCAAGATGATGAACATATTTTCATTTAATTTTTTTTCTTTTCTTCTTCTAGATTATCTGTCATTTCTGTGTTATTTGTGTTCTCAATCCATTGTTCTCCTTTTTGCTTCTTTGATAAGACTTGGCTGTTGAGTTTTTCTGTTCTGGTCTTTATTTTTGCTGTGTAGGCCATAAACTCTTCTTTCATAATTCTCATTTCTCTTTGAAACCACTCAGGAACAGAATATGATGATTCCATATTTTCCTCAAATTCTGCAAGGTCCTCTATCTTATCAAATACTGAATCATTTTCCTTAATTCTGAAGCATTTCTTTATAGATGCTTGAATTGTTTTGCCAGATTTGGAGACCATATTTCTTTCTGTTAATGTTTTCCCCAATTCAATTTTTCTTCCTAAGATCTTTGGTAATTTCTATCTTTCTCTTTCTTCCTTCCTTTTTATTTTCCTTTATTGTTTATTTTGACTACTTCTATGATGGTGGTTTCTTTAGGGGTTGGATTTCAAAGTGTCTCAGCATCCTCCTGTATTGAGCGATTCATAGTTCATCAGCCTAGATCTCTGACCCTGAGTGAACTAGCTTGAGCTGGATGGTAACTTCTTAGGCTTAGTGAATTGTCACACAACCCCTTCCACACATAGGATATTCTGTCCCAGGGTCCTCTCTTGCTTCTTCTGTTCCTCAGTTCTCTGGACTAGGACTGGCAATTCAAAGATCTGCCACACTAGTGCTCCAGGATTAATTTCTGCAGTTTGGATCTTCTAGGCATTGGGAAGAGGGAGGTTTGTGGGGTTGAGATTTATCTCAAAACCAGACATGTGTTCTACCTCTTTTTCTCTCTTCTGCTACTTTCATATATTTATTATTTCTACTCTTTTGCACTTGTTTGCAATGTTTTTATGCCCTAGTATATGGTCAATCTCTATGAATGTACCATGTGCTGCTGAAAAGAAGATGTATTCATTTTTGTCCCTGTTTATTTTTCTCCACATATCTACTAACTCTAATTTTTCTAAGCTTTCATTCACCTCTCTTACCTCTTTCTTATTTGTTTTTTGGTTTGATTTATCTAGTTCTGATAGAGCTCTACTCTCATACAGAAATCTTTTGCTGAATAGGACACTACAGCAGTCACAATAGCCATCTCTCAATTCTGTGCAAACTACCATAACCTGGAATCTATGGCATTGGAAAGCTGGAGAAGAGATGATGGTGTAGGGTTGGGTTTTATTGAAAATCCATGTATTAATCCTTGAGTCAGCTAGTGAAGCTTCGCTAGCAGTAATATAGTGACTGGGGAAGGGGAGGGAATTGTGAGGGAGGTTAAGGAAGTTATCCGTTCATGGATTTTTTTTTAAACCTTCCTTTGGATTCCAGATGTCTTGGACCACTGAGACAATTGAAGCTGATTTATCTGTGGACATTCTGTTTTGGAGAATTTTGAGGATCAGAGAAAATGTCTTGTCCTCCATATTTCTGGTCATTTGATCCAGAAATCCACTCTAACCTCTTTAAAAATCCATTAATAAGAAAACCAAAATTTTAATTTAGTCGACTAATCTTTTTGACTATTCATCTTAGTTAAACCCTTCCATACTAATATACTTATTGATAGCAACTGTCTTCCCAACTATTTTCTTCCCTCTCTTTTCTGTTCATTCTTCCTTTCCCTTCTCTCCCTTTTCTTCCTATTTAATTAACCTTTCTCTTCTTTCTCACCAATTATACATAGTTCTTTTTCTCTCATCCCGAATCTGGGCTGCACCATGACTAAAGCCTTTTCCACAGACACTAGATAGAAGGGAATTCTAAACCTGTCTTGAACAAAGTAAATGAAATGAGAAAGTACAGGTATGTGATGTGATGTGCTATGTGTGTGTGAGCATAAAACTAATATCAATGTACACTGAATATTTTTGGACTGGACTTTGGATTAGGAAAAGCTTAGGAATTAATTTTTTTTTAAATCTTTACCTTCCAACTTGGAATCAATACTGTGTATTGGTTCTAAGGCAGAAGAGTGGTAAGAGTTAGGCAATGGGGGTCAAGTGACTTGCCCAGATCACACAATTGGGAAGTATCTGATATCAGATTTTAACCTAGGACCTCCTCTCTCTAGGCCTGGCTCTCAATTCACTGAGCTACCCAGCTGCCCCAGGAATTAAAATTTCAACCAACACAGATAACTTTATAGTCTTAGACAGCTGTCTGCATTCAGAAATTAAGTGATTTGTCCAGAGTCCAACAGTCTATGTGTAACAAAGGCAGAACTAGAACCCAGTCTTCTAGGTTCTAAGTCCAACACTATCTACTATATTAAAAAAGCATTTCACAGAATATAATACATAAAATCATAGAATGTTAGAGCCAGAAAGAAAGCAGGGATCATCTCAGTCCAATTTTTTCACGTTATAGATGAGGAAAGTCAGGCCCAGGAAACTTAAATTACTCACCAGAGGTCACAGAGCTTCTGGGGAAAATCATATATTTCATTTTGGGGGCCATTGGTTTATTTTCTTGGGGTTTTGTTTTGTTTTTATTATGCAAAGAGCATAGAATCAACAAAAAGTAATACTACACTAGATCTGTGGGATGGAATTTTTAAAAATAGAATAAACATAAATGAATTAAAGAACCAGAAAAACTAGAATAGGTACATTTTAAAGAGTAATTTTAATTTAGACAGTATGAACACGATCCAGATAGTATTAAATTTCTCTGGCAAGCCAATACTATATGAATCATTGTTCATTGTCTATTAACTGAAGAAGCTTAAGGGAGGAGGAACAGAGAAAAGGAAAAATAGCCAGAAGGTTTGATTTATGTAGATAAATTAAGGGGGAAATTCTATTTCACTTGGCCCTAAGAAAAGGCGATTGAGACTACCATTGACCCCAATGTATACAGTTTGGCTATATTCAGCAGATTAGTATTGGGTCTTGAGCTGGTAAAAAGGAAAGAAAGCATAGATGCCAGAAATATTTGACTTGGTATATAGCAGATTGGGAAACGAGATCTTTCTACCCTGGGAGTTCTTAACTTAGGATCTGTAATTTTTAAAATAGATTTCGATAATTGTATTTCAATATACTTGGTTTCCTTTGAATTTCATTTTATGCATTTAAAAACATTATCTTGAGAAGGGATCCACAGACTTCACCAGAGCACTGAAGGGATCCATGTTTTTTTTAAAGGATTAAGAACCCTAACTTTCTTCCTCCTTCCTTCCAAAACTCGGTCACATTACACAGAGAAAGAGGGAGGAGATCCTAGAATTTTTCCACTGCAGGCAGCAATACTAGTTACTGTAGCCTTCATAATATAATGCAAATATTACCTCTGCCCTATTTATTCTCTCTGAAGAATTAAGTAGTCAGCATGATGACAATTTTTCCTCCACTCTCTTGCTCCACATGGGCTTTATTCATCTATTTCTCTTGTCATGACACACAAAGTTGTGATTTGTAAGGGGGTAAGATATTGGATTCAAAATATATACCTGGGGGAAGCTGGGTGACTCAATACATCAGGCACCAGACCTGAAGTTGAAAGAACCTGGATTCAAATTTGCCCTCAGACACTTTCTAGCTATGCCACTCTGGACAAGTCACTTAACTCCAATTGCCTAGTCATTGCCTCTCTTTTATCTTAAAATTGATACTAAGACAGAAGTGTGAAGATTAAATTGACTTTTGCCTGATTGTGAAAATAAAAATACTTAACTCTCCCCTGATTGTGAAGATTAAATTGTAACCCTTGTCTATTTTTAGATTTTAATCCCCATAAGTGTAAACACCCTACTTAAAAGTTAAGTATGGAGACCTGCCCATTTTTATATTCAATTACAAAAAATGCAAATATACCACTTAATCATGAAGTGGGAGTTCTGTGACCCACATGTGCGATAGTGGGTAACAAATCAGAATCAACTAACTGCCTTCTGCTCAGTCCTAGAGCAGAACTTCAGCTGTGATTGGTAAGTATGGAATTAGGGGTAGTGATGCAAAAGGAAATGTCTTTAAAAGTGGAGTTCAACTTGGAACTGGAATACTTGGAGTGGAACCTCCTGTGAGAGAGTTCTTCATTTTTGCAAGTGGAGACTGGAGTTCAAATCTTCATGCTTTCGAGTTGAGGCTGGTGAAGAGGGGCAGAAGGATCTGTCGACTTGACTGACACATGGTAAGTGAAAAGCTGACTCTTAACTGCTGAATTTTTCTGAGGAGATTTCCCCAGGTCCTGGGTTACAGGGGCCAAAACTTATCCTGTTGAGGACTAAACTCCTCTGCCTGATTTTTTGAGCCAGGGATCAGAATAAATTACTTAAGTGTTTAGGCTAGATATCTTACCTTATCCTCCCTCTGATTTCTTACTTCACTCTTTCTATATTTTGTAATGAAATTGTAAATAAAAATCTCTTTGAAATTAATTAAAATTCCTGGCAACCAACTTCCGGGTAATCATGGTTGCAATCTAAACGCCACATGCTTCCTATCCCCGGCACCGAATGAAATAGACTACATCAAAGGAGCATAAAAATCACCTTTGGAGGAACAGAAGGACACCTCAGTACTCCACAGAGGCGAAGGTACATGGGGCTTGAACATTTCCACACTATAATGAGGAAAACCTTGCACAGAAAAGTGAACTGAGCCGGCCTTCCCCCACCCCAGCTCCCCCACCAAATCAGAGTGAGCTACCTGAGCACTCACCGGGACAGCGAGTAAGTGGGGAACGTCTCTGTCTGGGGGGGGGGGCACTCCAGGGTCCTTGGGATCTGGGGACTGCCAGGAAAAAATGTCTCAGGGCGGTTTCACTGGAGAATCCGGCGCTGATTACGGGGGTCAGCAGAGCTGTACTTGGGGCGGCTGCACTGAACATCTCCGTGGAGCTAAACACCAGGGGCGGACCACGTGCTGATTATCTGGGCAGAGCTGAACACCTGGGCAGTGTGGCTGTGATCAGGGACCCAGCGCTCTAAGAAACCTCGGAGGCTGGGAAGAACTAGTCTGAAGCAACCTAAATTCACAGAAAAACCACCCATATAACCCAGATCCCAGACCAAAAAGGAAAGGAGAATAAAACCACCAAAGGGATGGCTCATGTGGCCCAACATCAAGCCTCCAGGAAGAAAGGGAAAAAAGTGACTATTGAAAACTTTTATGGTGGAAGTACCCAAGGAAAAGAGGAGAATGAGGAGGAAATAAAAAAAAAATCAGAACATGCCTCCCAAAATGGAAACTATCAATAAGCTCTGGAAGATTTCAAACTGGAACTTATCCAAAAGATGGAAACCTGGAAAGAAAAATGGGAGAAAGAGATCAGCAGTCTGACAGATAAGACTGCTCAATTGGAAAAAGAACTCGAAGCATCCAATAGAAGGGCAGACAAGGCTGAAAAGCAAAACCAGTCCCTAACGACCAGAATTAAGCAACTTGAAGAAAGTGAGATGATAAAACAGCAAGGATCAATAAAGCAAACCCAAAAAATTAAGGAATTAGAAGAAAACATAAAATATCTCACTGAGAAGGTCACAGATCTCGAAAACAGAGGGAGAAGAGAAAACCTCTGAATTATCGGTCTCCCAGAAAAAACAGAGATAAACAATAAACTCGATATTATTCTACAGGAGATTATAAAAGAAAATTGTCCTCACGTTCTGGAGCAAGGGGACAAAATAGAAATAGAAAGGATTCATAGAACACCTTCTATACTAAATCCCCAAAAGACAACCCCTAGGAATGTAATTGCCAAATTCAAGAGCTTCCAAGAAAAGGAGAAAATCCTACAAGAAGCCAAGAAGAGGAGCTTCAGATATAAGGGGGCTCCCATAAGGATCACACACGACTTAGCGGCTAACACACTAAGAGACCGCAAAGCATGGAACACGATATTTAGAAAGGCAAGAGAGCTGGGTTTCCAACCAAGAATCAATTACCCAGCAAAACTGACTATTTACTTCCAGGGGAAAGTATGGGCATTCAACAAAATAGAAGATTTCCAAGTATTTGCTAAGAAAAGACCAGAGCTCTGTGGAAAGTTCGATATCCAAGCACAGAAAGCAAGAGAAACATGAAAAGGTAAATATGAAAGAAAGGGAAAAGGAGATAAATCTTATCTTTTTCTTTAAGTCAAACTCTCTTCTATAAGGACTACATTTACATCAAATTATATATATTAATATGTGGGGAAAATGTTTTGTGTAACTCTCATAAATTGTATCATCATAAGAGTAGTTAGAAGAAAGATGCATAGGGAAAGATTGGGGCATTAAGAAAATTTGGGGAAAGTGGGGGCAAAGAAAGGAAAAGGGAGGGGGGAACCGTCGATAATACTAAGATTCACTTCAAGAAATAGGGGGGGGGACTCAATAGAATAATCTTTCCCATATAAAGATACACATGGGAAGGGGAGGGGAAGAACTCTCATATGAGAAGGAGAGGAAGAGAGCGTGAAGTGGAGTTTCTAAAACATTACTCTCAGTGAAAGCAAATCTGAGAGGGAAGAACATCTAGATCCAGTGGGATCCTGAATTCTATCTTATCCATTAGGGCAAGAAAGAAAGGAAAATTAAGGAGGGGGAGGGGGGAAGGAGTATAAAAAGGGAGGGAAGGAGAGGGGGGAGGGGAAGGGAGCATAAAAAGGGAGGGGCTAGAAAGGGAAGCATCTCAAGGGAGGGGACTAGGGAGACTGACCTAAAGTAAATCACTGGTTCAAAAGGAGAAAGCTAAAGAAGAAAGATCAGAACTAGGGGAAGATATCAAAATGCCAGCGAATCCACAAATGACAATCATAACTTTGAATGTGAATGGGATGAACTCACCCATAAAACGTAGACAAATAGCAGATTGGATTAGAACCCAAAACCCTACCATATGTTGTCTTCAAGAAACACATATGAGACGGGTTGACACAAACAAGGTTAGAATTAAAGGTTGGAGTAAGACCTTTTGGGCCTCAACTGATAGAAAGAAGACAGCAGTTGCAATCATGATATCTGACAAAGCCAAAGCACAAATAGACTTGATCAAAAGGGATAGGGAAGGTAAATATATTCTGCTAAAAGGGAGTATAGACAATGAGGAAATATCATAATCAACATGTATGCACCAAATGGTATAGCATCCAAATTTTTAATAGAGAAACTAGGAGAATTGAAGAAGGAAATAGACAGTAAAAACATATTAGTGGGAGACTTGAACCAACCACTATCAAATTTAGATAAATCAAACCAAAAAATAAACAAGAAAGAGGTAAAAGAGGTGAATGAAATCTTAGAAAAATTAGAGTTAATAGACATATGGAGAAAAATAAATAGGGACAAAAAAAGAATACACCTTCTTTTCAGCACCACATGGCACATTCACAAAAATAGATCATACATTAGGTCATAGAAACATGGCACTCAAATGCAGAAAAGCAGAAATAATAACTGCAGCCTTTTCAGATCACAAGGCAATAAAAATATTGATCGGCAAGGGTACATGGAGACCCAAATCAAAAATTAATTGGAAATTAAATAACATGATACTCCAAAATCGGATAGTTAGAGAAGAAATCATAGAAACAATTAACAATTTCATTGAAGAAAATGACAACGGCGAAACATCCTTTCAAACCTTATGGGATGCAGCCAAGGCAGTACTTAGAGGAAAATTCATATCCCTGAGTGCATATATTAACAAATTAGGGAGGACAGAGATCAAGGAATTGGAAATGCAAATCAAAAAACTTGAGAATGAACAAATTAAAAAACCCCAGAAGAAAACCATACTAGAGATCCTAAAAATTAAGGGAGAAATTAATAAAATCTAAAGTGACAGAACTATTGAGCTAATAAACAAGACTAGAAGCTGGTACTTTGAAAAAACAGACAAAATAGACAAAGTACTGGTCAATCTAATTAAAAAAAGGAAAGAAGAAAGGCAAATTAACAGCATCAAGGATGAAAAGGGGGATCTCACCTCCAATGAAGAGGAAATTAGGGCAATCATTAAAAACTACTTTGCCCAACTATATGGCAATAAATATACCAACCTAGGTGATATGGATGAATATTTACAAAAATATAAATTGCCTAGACTATCAGAAGAAGAAATAGTTTTCTTAAATAATCCCATATCAGAAAAAGAAATCCAACAAGCCATCAAAGAACTTCCTAAGAAAAAATCCCCAGGGCCTGATGGATTCACCAGTGAATTCTATCAAACATTCAGAGAACAGTTAATCCCAATACTATACAAACTATTTGACATAATAAGCAAAGAGGGAGTTCTACCAAACTCCTTTTATGACACAAACATGGTACTAATTCCAAAGCCAGGCAGGCCAAAAACAGAGAAAGAAAATTATAGACCAATCTCCCTAATGAATATAGATTCAAAAATCTTAAATAGGATACTAGCAAAAAGACTCCAGCAAGTGATCAGAAAGGTCATCCACCATGATCAAGTAGGATTTATACCAGGGATGCAGGGCTGGTTCAACATTAGGAAAACTATCCACATAATTGACCACATCAACAAGCAAACCAACAAGAACCACATGATTATCTCAATAGATGCAGAAAAAGTCTTTGATAAAATACAACACCCATTCCTACTAAAAACACTAGAAAGCATAGGAATAGAAGGGTCATTCCTAAAAATAATAAACAGTATATATCTAAAACCATCAGCTAATATCATCTGCAATGGGGATAAACTAAATCCATTCCCATTAAGATCAGGAGTGAAACAAGGATGCCCATTATCACCTCTATTATTTGACATTGTACTAGAAACACTAGCAGTAGCAATTAGAGAAGATAAAGGAATTGAAGGCATCAAAATAGGCAAGGAGGAGACAAAATTATCGTTCTTTGCAGATGACATGATGGTCTACTTAAAGAATCCTAGAGATTCAACCAAAAAGCTAATTGAAATAATCAACAACTTTAGCAAAGTGGCAGGATACAAAATAAACCCACATAAGTCATCAGCATTTCTATATAATTCCAACACAGCTCAGCAGCAAGAACTAGAAAGAGAAATCCCATTCAAAATTACCTTAGACAAAATAAAATACTTAGGAATCTATCTCCCAAGACAAACACAGCATCTATATGAACACAACTACAAAACACTTTCCACACAACTAAAACTAGACTTGAACAATTGGAAGAACATTAACTGCTCATGGGTAGGACGAGCCAATATAATAAAAATGACCATCCTACCCAAACTCATCTATCTATTTAGTGCCATACCCATGGAACTTCCAAAATTTTTTTTTTACTGATTTAGAAAAAACCATAACAAAGTTCATTTGAAAGAACAAAAGATCAAGGATATCCAGGGAAATAATGAAAAAAATACAAAGGAAGGTGGTCTTGCAGTCCCAGATCTCAGACTATATTACAAAGCAGCGGTCATCAAAACAATTTGGTACTGGCTAAGAGACAGAAAGGAGGATTGGTGGAATAGACTGGGGGCAAGCAACCTCAGCAAGACAGTATATGACAAACCCAAAGATCCCAGGTTTTGGGACAAAAATCCACTATTTCATAAAAACTGCTGGGAAAATTGGAAGGCAGTGTGGGAGAGATTAGGCTTAGATCAACACCTCACACCCTACACCAAGATAAATTCAAAATGGGTGAATGACTTGAAAATAAAGAAGGAAACTATAAGAAAATTAGGCGAACACAGAATAGTATACATGTCAGACCTTTGGGAAGGGAAATACTTCAAAACCAAGCAAGAATTAGAAAGAGTTACAAAATGCAAAATAAATAATCTGGATTACATCAAATTAAAAAAGTTTTTGTACAAACAAAACCAATGTAACCAAAATCAGAAGGGTAGCAACAAATTGGGAAAAATCTTCATAAAAACCTCTGACAAAGGTTTAATTACTCAAATTTATAAAGAACTAAATCAATTGTACAAAAAATCAAGCCATTCTCCAATTGACAAATGGGCAAGGGACATGAACAGGCAGTTTGCAGCCAAAGAAATCAAAACTATTAATAAGCACATGAAAAAGTGCTCTACATCTCTTATAATCAGAGAGATGCAAATCAAAACAACTCTGAGGTATCACCTCACACCTAGCATATTGGCTAACATGACAGCTATGGAAAGTAATGAATGCTGGAGGGGATGTGGCAAAGTAGGGGCATTAATTCATTGCTGGTGGAGTTGTGAATTGATCCAACCATTCTGGAGGGAAATTTGGAACTATGCCCAAAGGGTGATAAAAGAATATCTACCCTTTGATCCAGCCATAGCACTGCTGGGTCTGTACCCCAAAGAGATAATGGACAAAAAGACTTGTACAAAAATATTCATAGCTGCGCTCTTTGTGGTGGCCAAAAATTGGACAAAAAGACTTGTACAAAAATATTCATAGCTGCGCTCTTTGTGGTGGCCAAAAATTGGAAAACTCAATTGGAAAATGGCTGAACAAATTGTGGTATATGTTGGTGATGGAATACTATTGTGCTAAAAGGAATAATAAAGTGGAGGAATTCCATGGAGACTGGAACAACCTCCAGGAAGTGATGCAGAGCGAAAGGAGCAGAACCAGGAAAACATTGTGCACAGAGACTGATCCATTGTGGTACAATCGAAGGTGATGGACTTCTCCATTAGTATCAATGCAATGTCCCTGAACAATCTGCAGGGATCTAAAAAATACTACCCACAAGCAGAGGATAAACTGTGGGAGTAAAAACACCGATGAAAAGCAACTGCTTGACTCCAGGGTTGGAGGAGATAAGACTGAGGAGAGACTCTAAATGAACACTATAATGCAAATTCCAACAACAGGGAAATGGGTTCGAGTCAAGAACTCATGTGATAACCAGTGGAATCATGTGTCGGCTATGAGAGAAGGAAAGGTGAGGGGGGGGGGGGGAGAGGGGAGGAAAAGAAAATGATCTTTGTTTCCAGTGAATAATGTATGAAAACAACCAAATAAAATTATGTTTAAAAATTTTAAAAAAAATTCCTGGCAACCACACTCATAAAATATAAGTCCAACCCTTTAAAAAATAAACCTCTTTTCCTCTTAAAGAAGGTATATGTTTTTAAAAAAGAAAAAGAAAAGGAAAAGAAAATAATATATATCTAGTTGTAATCTATGTGGACTGAAAGTTAAAAGAAGAAGTAAGGATGTTTAACTTGAAGAGAGCTATCTCCAAATACTTAAAGAAGGATTAGTATTTAATTGGCCTCAGAAAGTAGAGGGAGGAATAATGAGTGTAAATTAAAAGGTGTTAGATACTGACTTTCCCAATAGAGGTATCCAAAATTGCAATAAAACATTTCTGGGGTTACCCTGTTACTAGAGGGATGATGTGGAAAGGTTGGATATTTATTTATTGGGTATATTGTAGTCAGGGTTCCTGATCCATGTAAAAGTTGGAAAAGATAACTACTGAGACCCCTCTAAGCCTTGAGTCTATGACATGATATTTCTCCTTATCCAAGGGTATACTGGAGAGCCAACTTGAATTGGCTCATGAGAAATGATAGTTAAATCTTCATTGTGAACATTTATACCTCATAAATTAATAAACAGTACAAATCTGAGTATGATGTTTTTGTTTTGTTGATTGTTTAGACTTAAAAGAATAGGGGGCAGAGTCAAGATGGTGGCTTAGAAGCAGCAGAAGTTCAGACCTCTGAAAACCCTTCCTTACTGATCACAAACTGAATGCTCCTAGGGGACTGAAAATCAAACCTAACAACAGGACAAAGCCAAGGAACCCTCCTGCTGGACTCAATCCAAAAGGAACACCCCTGTAATAGAAAAGATGATCGGTTGTGAACTATTTCTTGTTACAATAACTGAAATGAACTCTGGTTCACTAGAGAGCTGCTATTAGAGGGGAACCTGACACTGCTTATTTGTAATGGAGATAGATATATTACAGAGATATTGAGAGAGATGCTCCCACAGATAGAGGGATGTTGCCACAGGGGAATGCTCTGGGGTTTGCCTACTGATCTCTACTGATGACTAATGGATCAATATTTTCCTAACTTCCTCCTACCCTCTTCCTCCCTCACTCCCTCCCTTATCCACCCACTTCTTGAAGCCTTTGGTTTCTTTCTCAGGTAAGGGGTTTATTGGGAAATAACAGGATGGGAAACTGAGGAAAGAGGGATGAGGGTTTCCCTAATCTATAATAACAATTTGAGGGTTTGGAAAATCAGTCCAGTAACAACTGTGACAGAGGGACACTTAGAGAGATGGAGGACAACTGTTTAAAATGTTCTTTCTTCTTCACAAAGCCACCAAGGTCTCTCAGTCTAATTTCAGAAGCCCCCCTCAAGGGTCCTACTTCCTGGAACAAAAGCTAACAAGATCAGGTCAGGGCTTCTCTCCTTCAGCCAACCACCCTTGGTCAGAAAAATCCAGAGAGCCAATGTCTCCTGTCTTGGACAGTCATAGGACAGAGAGAGAGACAGAAAACAGATACTCCCCCTGGCCAGCTCAACTGCCTCCTCCAGGAACTTTCTATTTGGAACCTTCTCCTTGATTTTGAAGACAGGTAGGTCCTCAGCCTTGGTTCTTGCATCTTGGCTTGTCTTGCAAAACCTCTCTCTTCATGACTCTACCATCACCACCCCCAAAAGCTGGAATCCAAGAACATTCAGGTTTAAGGGAAAGGCAAAAGTAAGGTTCCAGAACCCCTCCCACCCTCACCTCCAGCGGCAGTGGGAACCTCTGGGAGGGCAAAGGTGTTGGTCTGGAGGGTGTACCTTGTGGGCAGGGCTATGCCAGGCTCAGAGCATTGAACACAGGTGGTGGGGAAGGAGCTAGAAAGGGAGCGCAGAGCTGGCAGCCTGGACAGAGCTACAGAGACCCTCCATATTGCTCCAGTCTTCCAGGAGGTCTTGGCATCAGGGCACATCCAGCCCAACCCAGCTGAACTTAATCCCATCAAAAGTCTTCAGAGGTCAAGGAAGCTCAAACTCCAACACCCCACCCTCACAGACTGCTGGACTTTAATCCAATCAAAAGCTTCCAGACAGGGGCAGCTGGGTAGCTTAGTGGATTGAGAGCCAGGCCTAGAGAAGGGAGGTCGTAGGTTCAAATCTGGTCTCAGATACTTCCCAACTGTGTGACCCTGGGCAAGTCACTTGACCCCCATTGCCTAGCCTTTACCACTCTTTTGCCTTGGAGCCAATACACAGTATTGACTCCAAGACTGAAGGTAAGGGTTTAAAAAAAAAACACGCCTCCAGAGGACGAGAAAGATCAAACTCCAACACCCCTCCCCCACAGAGTGCTGGACTTTAATTTATTCCAATCAAAATCCTCCAGAGGACAGGGAAGCTCAAACTACAACACCCCTCCCCCACAGACTGCAGGGAGAGACCTTCTGTCAAAGCTCCAAGAGGGGAGCAAAGGAGGGGTAAATATAAGCAAACAACAGAAAAAGAAGAAAGAAATTACAATAGACAGCTTCTGTACAGACAACAAACAAAGAGCAAACAGAACAAGGAGGAGGGATCAGTAAATGATGAATCAGAAATCCCAGCAAATTGGATATAGGCTTTGGAAAAACTCAAAATGCAATTCAAAACACAATTAAGAGAGGCTGAAGACAATTGGGAAAAGAACTTAAAAACTAAAATAAGTCATCTGGAAACAGAAAATAGTGTCTTGAAAGCCAAAACCAACCAGCTTGAAAATGAGGCAAAGAAGATGGAAGATGAGGCAAAGGAGATGAGAGATGAGGCAAGGAGGATGAAAGATGACCTCCAAAGAAAATCATTCCAGAAGGAGAAGGATGACCAAAAATCCAGGGATGAAATTCAGTCTTTAAGAACCAGAATACAACAACTAGAATTAAGTGACCTCATAAGGCAGCAGAACACTATAAAACTAAAAGAATGAAAAAATTGAGGAAACAATGAAACATCTCATTAAAAAAACAAAAGATTTAGAAAGTTCTTCAAAGAGAGACAATTTAAGAATCATTGGTCTACCAGAAGTCCATGTCAAAAGAAAAGGCCTGGACATAATACAGGAAATTATGCAAGAAAAATGCCCCACTATTCTAGAAAAAGTGGAGATTGAAAGAATCCACAGATCATCTCTTGTACTTAATCCCCAACTGACAACACCCAGGAATGTTATAGCCAAATTCAAGAACTATCAGACCAAAGAAAAGATATTACAAGCTGCCAAGAAAAAGTCATTCATATACCATAGAACCACAGTGAGGATAACACAGGATCTGGATGCATCCACACTGAAGGACCGAAAGACGTGGAATGTGATATTCTGGAAAGCAAGGGAACTAGGTCTACAACCAAGAATCAACTACCCAGCAAAACTGACTATATTCTTACAGGGGAAAGTATGGTCATTCAACAAAATAGAAAAATTCCAAGAATTTGTAAAGAAAAGACAAGACCTGAACAGAAAATTTGATGTCCAAACACAGAACTCAAGAGAATAATCAAAAGGTAATTTAAAAATAGGGAAAAAAGAAAAACAAAACAAACAAAAAAAACCCACAATTTTTTTATGAGACTCAATAATTTAAAATGATATATATCCCTATAAGAAAAAAGGTCATTGATAACGCTTAAAAACTCTTATTTTCACCTGGGCAGATAGAAGAATTATACTTAGAGGGAACAGTGACAAACTGTATAGGATGAAATGACAAGACATAAATAGGTATATAGATATATGTATGCATAAATACATATACATGTGTGTATATATACATATATGTATATATATATAACTAAAACTTAAAAAGAGGTTAATACTAAAAGAAATGGGAAAAGAAATGAATGGGGGTAAATTTATATGTCACAAAGAAGCTCATGGCAGGAGGGGGAAGAACATCAATACACCGGGAGAGTAAAGAGGTTGGAGATAGGAAATACTCAACTCTTACATGCATTGAAATTGACCCAAATAGGGAAGAACAATCCAATCCATTGGGGCAGAGAATAGATTTGTGCCATATAAGGGAGTAGAAGGGTAACAAACATACTGGTGGGGAGGGAAGCAGTATAAGGAAGGGATAAGGTGGGGGGGGTAGTTTTAAAAAGACTGCAAAGAAAATATGGGGGGATAATAAGGAGGGAAGAAAGGGAAGTAAAATAAGGGAGGGAACTAGTGGGACTGATTAAAAACAAACATTGGTGTAGAAGGAAATAGTGAAAGAAGAAAAGGAAGGACGAGTAGAAATGAAAATGCTGGGAAATACACAGCTAGTAATCATAACTCTGAATGTGAATGGAATGAACTCACCCATAAAATGCAAGCAAATAGCAGAGTGGATTAAAATCCAAAATCCTACCATATGCTGTCTACAAGAAACACACATGAGGAAGGTAGATACGCATAGGGTGAAAATAAGAGGGTGGAGCCAAATCTATTGAGCATCAACTGATAAAAAGAAGGCAGGAGTCGCAATCATGATATCTGACAAAGCCAAAGTAAAAATAAATCTAGTTAAAAGAGATAGGGAAGGTAATTACATCCTGATGAAAGGCAGTATAGACAATGAGGAAATATCAGTACTCAACATGTATGCACCAAATGGTTCATAGCATCCAAATTTATAAAGGAGAAACTAGTGGAGCTCAAGGATGAAATATATAGAAAAACTATACTAGTGGGAGACTTGAGCCTTCCTCTATCTGAACTAGATAAATCAAATAAAAAAATAAATTAGAAAGAGGTAAGAGAAGTGAATGAAATCTTAGAAAAATTAGAGTTAGTAGATATGAGGAGAAAAATAAATAGGGGCAAAAAGGAATACACCTTCTTTTCAGCAACACATCGTACATTCACAAAATTGACCATGTATTAGGGCATTAAAACATTGCAAACAAGTGCAAAAGAGCAGAAATAATAAATGCAACCTTCTCAGATCACAATGCAATGAAAATAATAATTAGTAGAGGTAAATCAAAAATTAATTGGAAACTAAACAATACGATTCTCCAAAACCAGTTAGTCAAAGAACAAATCATAGAAACAATTAATGATTTCATTGAAGAAAATGACAATGATGAGACATCCTTTCAAAACCTATGGGATGCAGCCAAAGCAGTACTCAGGGGGAAATGTATATCCTTGAATTCATATACTAACAAATTAGGGAGAGCAGAGGTCAATGAATTGGGCATGCAAATTAAAAAAACCAGAAAGTGAACAAATTAAAAATCCTCAAATGAAGACTAAATTAGAGATCCTAAAACTCAAAGGAGAAATTAATAAAATAGAAAGTCAAAGAACTATTGATTTAATAAATAAGAATAGAAGCTGGTGCTTTGAAAGAACAAATAAAAAAGACAAAGTACTGGTCAATCTAATTAAAAAAAAGGAAAGAAGAAAACCAAACTGACAGTATTCAAGATGAAAAGGGAAACCTTATCTCTAATGAAGAGGAAATTAAGGCAATCATTAAAAACTATTATGCCCAATTATATGGCAACAGATATGGCAATCTAGGTAATATGGATGATTGCTTACAAAAATATAAATTGCCTAGACTAACAGAGGAAGAAATAGATTACCTAAACAACCCCATATCAGAAAAAGAAATTGAACAAGCCATCAAAGAACTCCCTAAGAAAAAATCCTCAGGACCAGACGGATTCACAAATGAATTCTATCAAGCATTCAAAGAACAACTAATCCTAATATTATACAAACTATTTGACAGAATAAACAAAGGAGTTCTACCAAATTCCTTTTATGACACAAATATGGTACTGATTCCAAAGCCAGGCAGGTCAAAAACAGAGAAAGAAAACTATAGACCAATCTCCCTAGTGAATATAGATGCAAAAATCTTAAATAGTGTAATTGAAAAGGTGATCTGAGTTAACACTTTCTTGTTGCTGTAACTGGATACTCTGGCAGGTTAGCTAACTGCTACTATTATGGGGACACTGGAGATAGACAGTGAGAGATAGAGAGATGGAGAGAGAGATGCTGCCACAGGGGAATGCTCTGGGGTTTGCCTATAATCTCTATTGATAATTGATAGATCAATATATTTTCTAACCTCCTCCTCCCTTCACTCCCAGATCCCACACACTCCCTCACCACCCCCTCCCTTCTTCCAGCTTCTCCAGTTTCTTCTTGAAGCTTGTGGCTTCACCCCTCCACCCTGAGTGGCCTATGAAGATACTCTTGTTTTCTTTCTCAGGTAAGGGGTTTATTGGGAAACAACAGGATAGAGAATTAAGGAAAGAGGGATGAGGGTTTCTCTAAACTATAATAAGGGATAGGAGGAATTTGGGAAATCAGTTCAGTCACAGCTGTGACTCTAGGACAGTCAGAGAGATGGCAGACAACTGTTTAAAATCTTCTTTCTTCTTTTCTTCTCCACAGAACCACCAAGGTCTCTCAGTCTAATTTCAGAAGCCCCCCTCAACGATCCTGGGACAGAAACTAATAATATTAGTTCTCAGCTTCTTCCCCCTTCATCCAGGCTTTCCTCCTTTGATCAGAAAAAAGTCAGTCAACCCGAGAGAGAATCCCTTCCTCCCCCTGGTCAGCTCAACTGCCTCCTCCTACTGGGAACATTCCCTTTGGAATGTTCACCTTGATTTTTGCAGATCCAGTCCCCAGCTTGGTCTGAATGCCTGGGTTGTCTTGCAAATCCTCTCTTTCTTCATTTCTCTTCCACAATCCCCTTTTTATTTGACAAAAAAAAATGCAACTTGCATTTTTCAATGATACTTACCTGTATAATAATTCTATCTATCTATTCTCAATTCTACTCTGTTATAAATATACCCTTATCCCCCCAAAATAACAAAATCCTAACTCATCTTAGGTATTCTATCTATCTAAATGCTAAGCTAAGAGTGGGATAGGAAAATGGTTTAGGTAAGGGAATTACACGAACATAGTTTTTTACATCACAACAAGTCAATTAACGTTCAAGTGATCTTAACAATTCCATAAGAATATGCAAATGTCCTATTTCTTAATGTCTATAAATTCACTAAGTAAAATGTCCTATCACTAACAAATGCTAACTTACAATTATGATGCAATCTAACTTCTATATTTCAGAACTCCTATGTCTCAACTTCCTTAAGCCTTAAATTCACTAGATTATTAATATTGTTAGTGGTTAGACTATTAATAAATTTCTCTAATACCGTTAGAAAGTTAGTTAAATAGTAAGTACATGTGTCCATAGGATATATTTAGTACAGATTTACATATGTATATCATTCTAAATTTCTGTGCAAACTCATACAGAAAAGAAATATCTTTAGTTGTTTGAATTTCCACAAATATTTTCATCAGTGTGTCTTTATGTTATGCAACTATGCACATTGTATACCTACCCATTCCATGAAATATCTTCCTTTGCTATGTAGGATGTACATGCATATTTATGTGATGTTCACATGTACGATGCATCCTTACATATCCTCATGGCCAAAAGTTCCAAGATTTCAAAGTTCAAAGTTAAGTCCTTCCATGTCCATTCATGTTCCTTGTAGAACTCTTTCTTCTTCTCTGGTCCTTCATCTGGTAAGCATGCCAGTCGCCATCATACAGTCTTAATTGAAGACATGGTCTTCCAATCAGGATCCACTGGTAAAATCAGTCAGGAACCAGGAACACACAAACAAAACTAATGCATCCAAAACTAGAAGGGAAGCAACAAATTGGGAAACAATCTTCATTACAAAAACCTCTGACAAAGGTCTAATTACTCAAATTTATAAAGAACTAAATCAATTGTACAAAAAATCAAGCCATTCTCCAATTGATAAATGGGCAAGGGACATGAATAGGCAATTTTAAGTTAAAGAAATCAAAACTATTAATAAACACATGAAAAAGTGCTCTAAATCCCTAATAATCAGAGAAATGCAAATCAAAACAACTCTGAGATATCACCCCACACCTAGCAGATTGGCTAACATGACAGCAAAGTCAGGACATTAATCCATTGTTTGTGGAGCTGTGAACTGATCCAACCATTCTGGAGGGCAATTTGGAACTATGCCCAAAGGGCACTAAAAGACTGTCTGCTCTTTGATCCAGCCATAGCACTGCTGGGTTTGTGCTCCAAAGAGATAATAAGGAAAAAGACATGTACAAAAATATTCATAGCTACGCTCTTTGTGGTCACAAAAAATTGGAAAATGAGGGGATGCCCTTCAATTGGGGAATGGCTGAACAAATTGTGGTATATGTTGGTGATGGACTACTATTGTGCTCAAAGGAATAATAAAGTGGAGGAATTCCATGGGGATTGGAACAACCTCCAGGAACTGATGCAGAGTGAGAGGAGCAGAACCAGGAAAACATTGTACCCAGAGACTGATACACTGTGGTTGTAATGGACTTCTCCATTAATGGCAATGTAGTGATCCTGAACAACTTAGAGGAATCTATGAGAGAAACTACTATCCACATTCAGAGGAAACAATGTGGGAGTAAAAACACCGAAGAAAAACAACTGCTTGAATACATGGGTTGAAGGGATATGGTTGGGCATGAAGACTATAAATGAACATCCCAGTGCAAACAAAGTCATTGAAATGGGTTCTAATCAAGGACACAAGTAATACCCAGTGAAATTGTGCATCGGCTGCGGGAATGGTGGGTGGAGGGGAGGGAGGGAAATAAAGTGACTATTGTAACCAATAAAATAAAATAAAAATTAGACTTAAAAGAATAATGGAGAAAGTGTTGGTGTTGCAAATTAAACTTTTAAAAATAAGTTACAAGTACTTTTTTCTTTCTGGAGAGCTGATTTTCAAACATTTCTTGCTCCTATCCAACCCTTTAAATCTTCTTGTCTACTTGCATCATCTTGAAGCATTGTTGTAGTACATATAATGAATATGGGCAATGAGTCAAGCAGCAGTGAATGAAGGAATAGGTAAAATAAGACCAATATCAGCCTCTTCACTTTTGAGCATCCATATTACTTCTCTGTCTTTGTCCTTTCAATTTTATACCTATACTTCATCCCTGTGGCAAAAATTGTTACTCAAATATTTTTGAAGAAAAAGAAAAATATAAGTTAATCAATTTTTCATGTGGTTTCTTGAAGTTATTCTCTTAACAGAAAGCAGAAAGCTAAGGAAACAACCACATATTTCTCCAACCCATAGATGAAATTTTAGTTCAAAAATAGAGAGAAAATTCACTACAAATTGTACTTGTGGGGAAATCAAGAACGAACCAAAGTGTTGACAGATACTTGGGAAAGTGGGAATAGATAAAGGGTAGTACCACTTGTTCCTCCCCTTCCCCAGGCAGAGCTGTTTGACTATGGAGTCAGGTCTAACTAGAGTAAATGGATAAGTGAAAATCCCCTTTAGTCTTGTTTCTTAGTTGATGTATTTTGTAATTCCCCTTCTAGCACATTGAAAATTATTAAGTCTTCAGTAGAATCAAAAATATCTATTTATTGGGTGAAGGGCTGAGTATAACAAGGGTAGAGGAAATAGGGAGTCCCTGACTATTTCCCTTCTACAGATAGTTTTAGGGGTTTGAATCAGGAGTCTGGGATGTCCCAGACTATTTTAATGTCTTGGTGAGCTCAAGATGTTGGTATTTCTTGTCTCAGAGATATGGTTGGTATATTTCTTTTTCAGGATAGGCTCTTGCCTTCCCCTAAGGAAACAAATCTCTATCCTAAAAATATCACCGATGAATGAACTGGGTCTTCTGTTTCTCAGTAAAGGATTAATGGATATTTGTTGTCTTCTCAGTAAGGGTTTTATTCCTTCGCTCTTCAAGCCAAGGAGAGAAAAAGAACCCAGCAGTTCTCAACTGTTCTAGCTTTAACTTGGCTGGAATGTTCCATCCCATCCCCCGATGGCAGTAGGATTCAATTTAATCTTTTTCTGAGACAGCTTTTCAAATCCAGTCTTTTCCATTCATTTTCTTTCTTTCACAAATTCAGTTACATAGCATATTTTCTTAGGATAAAAAAACAATAAGTTGGAATTATTTTTCATTAATTTAGTCTAATTTTTAATTCATTTTTAAATTTAAATTTTCAAAATTTAATTTGGTCTTGATTTATTAGGCAAAATGCCACATATGAGGCAGATTTACATAGTTGCAGATATATAACTAGAAATGTTTGTGCCTGGGGCACCTCAAGACTCTGGGGAATATATTTGGGAAAGAAGATTGTCCCTAAGAGCAAATTCCTTGGAGCACTATTCCTGGGGATACTTGCCAATGGAAGGAGAAAAGTGAGATCATATCAAGTTAACAAGTATTTATTTATTAAGATCCTACTATGTGCCAAGCCAGGGAAAGTTCTCTCATGGTGCAGGAATGCCTTCAGATCCTACCTGGATAAGTATACCTCAGTATCAACACTAATGCAAAGTTTGTTTTATGAAAGGTATGGTGTAAGTCCCCAGGCCCAGTATTGTGACATAGAAATCAGCATTCTATCCTAATCAGGTACCAGGAGAGAGAAAAAGATTCCTTCCCTACCCCTAATCCCACCTCCCAGAGAATTCAATCCATATTTCCATGGCATGGCTGAAGAACTCCAATCCAACCCTTAGGAAAGGTTGGGGAGGAGAGGAAACTAGTGGGCAATGTTAGGCTAAATTTTGTGACATTTCACAGCCAATATGTATTAGAAATTGGATTTAATCCAGGTCTTACTGTTCCCAACCAAGTCCAGATTTTTCTCTACTATGCTGCCCAGGTAAAACATTAGCAAAACTAAATCCACACTTTATATTGTAATAATTACTATGTCAAAAAAAAAAGTCCCTGAAAATTGAGGAAGACTATGATTTATAGACTGGATACATTAGTATTTGATAAACCTGAGAGACAAGAATGGTGGAATTATGGGTAAAAATAGGGGAGTTTGGAAGAAAGGTGGGCTTTTGAGGTGTTATGGCCAACCATAATTCCAGAAGACTGATGGAACAGGATACTCACTTTAGGTTCAAGACATAACATTTTCAGACACCATGAATATTGGAGGTGAATTTGCATAGTGACTCATATTTATTACAAGGGTTTTATTTTGTTTTTTCTTTTGTTTTTTCTTTTTAATTGGGGGTGGAAGGTAAAGGCATGAGAAGGGAGGAGGAGCCAAATGATAGAGTAGTCAAACAAAAAAAAATGGACATAAAGAAAAGTTCATTGAAAAAAATTAAGTACAGTAGAGAACAGAAAAAAACCAAGAATGAATCACACACACAGAAAAGCATGACAGCTTTGAAAGTTATTGAGTATTGAATTTGTTACATATTTTAAAATCAAAATTCCATTTAATGTCTAATTTTCTTTTTAACTTGCATGGAAATATTTTGTATAATATCTTTAAGTTCAGAATAAAAAATGAAATTATTTTAAAAATATAATAAATAAGCATCCTATGACTTAAAATTTCTTTTAAAACCACATGTGAATTTACAGAAGAAAGGCTGAAGCTAATTCAGTAAGGGTTTGGAAACTAGATTGTCACACTTCCTAAATACTTCCAGTTTTCCCATAGCTCATGAATCTTCAAATTTGTAGCAATTTTGCCACATACATACATACACTCACACACTACAATTAAGATCAAGTTATTAGCACACTGTTAGCCCTCAAGGAACTTCCATTCTTTTATGAGGTACAACATGGACATATATGAGTAAATATGTAATATATATACAGAGGCACTTCCAGCAAAGGGCACAGGTCTAATATTAAGGGAGGTATGTTAATAGTGAAACGTGAAATTCCAAGGAACTCAATAGAAGAGTAATGAAGAGATGGGATTGACAGGGATGAGTATGAGGGAACAGGTAATGGTGGTCAGAATTATGACTCAGTTAACTCACAATTCAATTGTAGGAACTGTAAGAAAAAAACCAAAGAGAAGGAGATTGTCACATACAATACAGTGGCAAATTATTATTTTTATCATTATTTTAAAAAATTATTTTTATTATCATACTCTGAGAAAGAACATAGCTCGGGGGGGGGGGGGCAGGAGAGGACAGATATTGAAGGCAGCAAAGCATATATCCTGTCTTCTTGACAATCAAGTCAGAGGACAGAGAAGTCATGGAGACACTCTGCAGTGTGGTAGAGGAGAGCACCCATGAATAATATCAAGCAGCTATGATTAAATCAAATTCATCAAGATGGAAAGGAAAAGGTGGCAATGGCTGATGGGTTACCCCATATCAGGATATTTGGAGCTCCAAGCCATGCCCTTGAATCATTCCATTAACTATTTCTGATTTAGAGACTGGTTATGGCTTCTGTAGCCAGGCAGAAAAGAAAATAGCCTAGAAGGAAGCCTGAGAAACCCACAGTGAATATCAACCTTTAAAGATCCAAGTTATGCTACTTAACTACATGTGTGACTTTAAACAAATAATCACTTAACATCTCTGGTCTTCGATTCATCATCTGTATGATTTGGGTGTTGGACTAGAGGATTTCTAAATCTATGCCAACTCAAAAACTAGGATTCTATTCCTAGCCGCTCTGTCCTTATGACTCCAGACAAAACTCCCTTCTTGCCAACTCTTCTGGCTTTATATAGATGAAGCTTCAATAAAGAAATATGTGTTTTTACAATATGTATTTTAAACAAAAGGCAGCATATTGTAGTTGATAGAGGTCTGTCCTTGGGGTCAAAAAGATCTATGTTCAAGTTCTGCCTATGATACACATCAGCTCTGTCCCTCTACCTACTCTTTAATCCAATATTATTGGCAATTTTTTAAAACACAGAACTCAATCTCAAATCTGGGCATTTCCCCATGCTGTTTATTCCCTTGATTATCTCTAATATAGCTTATCTATAGCATGTTTTGTCCATAGTTGTTTGCATGTTGTCTTGTCTATTAGACTTAATATTAGTATTAATATTAATTAACTAATTAATTAATTCAAGTGAGTCTATTAGATTCTTTGAGAGAAGAATCTGTCTTTTATCTTTCTTTTAACCCCCAGTGCTTAGAACAGTGCCTGGCCAATAGTAAGGGTCTGTGATTCTCTGCAAGTCTCCTATCTTCTCAATGCTTCCAGGCAACCTTCTAAGGATAGAAGATACAGAGTAAGAGGTGTTCTGTATTGGTGGAGGGAGGTTTATTCCTGGGAGCTGCCCTATGACAATGAAATCACAGATCCAGTCTCTAACCATATTATCTTACTTAGCCCAGAAAACACATGGGCTTGTTGGGATTCGATTATTAGTTTAATCATCTTGACTAATTAGCTATATTACCATCTATTATCCTTCAGTTGAATGCTGTACCATGAGGAAAAGGGACCCAGACGAGGGACATTTTGATGGACAGTTGGTCCCAAACTTGGCCATGTCTCTATGAATGGAGAACTAGTTAGTGGCCTTAAATTACACTCTGTATATTTGCAGTATGCTTCTCTTTGTTTTTCCTGTACTCACTTACCGTTTATGCAGACAGTGAAATTTCTGCCCAATTCCCAGAATAAACAGCCCTTCTCTTCCACCTCCTCATGTGTGGTTTGGCAGCCTTGCTCAACTGATCTCCAGCTGGCATTTTCCTGCCCTGGCTCGTCCTTTTAGTTTTTATTTTGTCTTCCGGTCAGGTAGGTGGGAGTGGTGGGGAAATGAAACAAGGAAAGAAAAGAAAAATAAAAGAGTAAAAATGGATTTGACTAAATAAAGGAGAGAAAGCTACTTTTTAACTTGGGAGGATTAAACACATGATCTGACTGGATGAATTTAATAGAGGCAAAGGAGAGAAAGTATATTCTGGTCTTTCTTAGAAAAATCTGTAGAAGTTCTACCTTCAATAATACATTAATCAATGAACAAGTACTCATGTACTATATGCCACGTACTAGAAAAACGGTTACAAAGAATGAAATAATACTTTATTGCCAACACTTACATGAATATACACAACATAAATATAAGACAAATAAATATAGGGTATCCCCAAAGCCTTAGTACAGTTGAAAACTTTGGGGATACCCTATATAAATATAAAGTCATTCAACACAAGGTGGTTGAGTAGGACACTCACAGTTGAGCTTCATGTTAAAGATGATGTTGGAACTACATCTTTTTTATGGGAGTAAAAACACAGAAGAAAAACAACTGCTTGAATACATGGGTCAAAGGGATATGGTTGGGGATGTAGACTCTAAATGAACATCCTAGTGCAAACAACAACATGGAAATAGGTTCTAATCAAAGACACAAGTAATACCCAATGAAATTGCACGTTGGCTGCAGGAAGGGTGGGTGGAGAGGAGGGAGGGAAATAATGTGATTATTGTAACCAAGGAATAATTATCTAAATTGACTAAATAAACTTATTCAAATGGAAAAAAATAGAACTATGTCTTTTTTTTTTTAAGTCCTTCCTTTCAATCTTAGAATGTATACTGGTTCCAAGGCAGAAGAGCATTAAGGGCTAGGCAATGGGGATTAATTAACTTGCTCAGGTTAAGTGGCACAGCTAGGAAGTGTCTAAGGACAGATTTGAACATGGGACCTCCAATATCTGTACCTGGCTCTCAGTCATCTGAGCCATCTAGCTGTCCCTTCTATTAAAGGAAGAGAAGGATGCTTTAAGAAGGAGGTAAGGAGACAGTGTATTCTAGGTATGTGGACAGTCACATCCAATATGACTAGACCACATAGAATGAGACAAGGTTGTGAAGGCTTTAAAACGGAAGAGTTCCTATCTTATCCTAGAGACACTAGAAAGTCACTAGAGTTGAATGAGTTGGAATCACATGATAATATTTGAGCTTAAGGAAAATTATTTTGGTGGCAGGGCTTAGCATGAACTGGGATAGGAAGAGGTTGGAGGTAGGGAGGACTAATTAGGAGTCTATTAAAATAATCAAGATGAAAGGTGATGAGGGCAGGAATTAAGGTGCTAACTGTGTGAGTGTGCAATGGAGCCGGGCAGGTTATCAATCATTTCAAGAGACTGTGACTACACCTAATACACCAATATAGAAAAGATATGGTTGAAGTTGTTGATTATATGGGGGCAATATTCAGGTTTTCCATACCTTTCTACTCTCTTCCCTACACTTGACAACCTCATATATAGTGTTGCCATGTACCTGTCTTATGAATCGATCTCTAATTATTTTATAAGATTACTTATTTGATAAATGTTTTGAACATATCAGCTCTTGAAAACTGTGAACTAAGTAGAAAGATTTGAGTCAATGGAAAGTACCCACGATGGCAGATTGCTCTATTATTGAGTATATTATGTATGATTGTGTCATATCTACTTACTAAGATATAAATTCCATGAGAAGTAAGGGTTATGTTTGCCCACATTTATCATCTCACTCAGCTTTAGGACTCTGCACAAAATACTCATCGTCAAGAGTAAGATTGTTAAGGGCTTTAAATTCCAAGAAGAAAAGTTGTATTTGATCCTTGAGGCAGAAGGGAGACATAAGTTTATGGAACATAGAAATGGCATGGTCAGACATGATATATATGTGTGTGTGTATATATATATATATATATATATATATATATATATATATAGAGAGAGAGAGAGAGAGAGAGAGAGAGAGAGAGAGAGAATTTTGGTAAATATTTGAAGGTCAGGCAGCTAGGGAGTATGTTGGATAGAGTGCTGGGCCTAGAGTCAGGAAGATTCATCTTTGTGAATTTAAATCTGGTCTCAGACACTTGGTAACTATGTGACCCTGAAGCAGTCACTTTCTTTTGGCTTCAGTTTTCTCATCTGTAAAATGAGCTGCAGAAGGTGGGAAAACACTCATATCTTTGGCAAGAAAACCCCAAATGGGGTCAAAAAGAGACCCCACAAAGAAACAACTGCAAAATAACTAAATAATAACAACAAATGTGTAAAGGGTGGATTAGAGAAAGAAGGGACTAGAAGCAGAAAGGCCAGTCAAGAAGCTAAAGTTCAATATTCCAAGCAAAAAAGAATGAGTCATCATGTGTCTAAAGAAAAAGAGATAGAAACAAAAAGTATTGTCAAGGTAGAATGGGAAAGAGGGGAGGTAGGTGCCAACAAAACCAGTCAGTATAGCTGGAATCAGATATTAGATTATTAGTCTAATGTTATTAAATACATGGAGGTACTGCTGAAGAAATGTGGTACAGGGAATAAAGCCAAATCATGTGAGAGATTGGTTAGTTGAATTCATTCAAGTTAGTAGATAAAGCAGGAAGAAAGAGATGCAGGACAGAAGGAGGTATACAGGAACTCAAATTCACAAGATGGAATTCAGGAAGGGAATAAAAACTCAGAATGTCAAAAATCTGGTCTGAATAAAGTCTCTTAGACTGAGTTTCCTCCTCCCCCTGTAATGTAGCTTCCTATTACACAGGCACATACATAGGCACGTTCCCAACACATGTATCAGTGACTTTGTATGAGGGAGAGTCTAGTGAGATGAATAAAAATCCTAATGACTCCTTCCTTTTAGTTAACAAAAAAAAAGTGTGTAAAGGGAACCCCTTCCTCCCATAGTCGTGAAGTTGCTGCTCATCCAAGCCAGCCCATTAGAGTGGCTGGAATGCTCCAAACAGGGACTTTGGCTCCTGAGATGCAGTAGACCAGTGCACAGGGAAAGGAACTGATGTAGAGAGGGAGGATATTGGAATGAGATTGTAGAGGAGAGGAAGGGCGTCTCTGTAGTTCTTTGGTTGGGGGTTTTCTGTGATTTGGTGTTGGTGGCTAAGATGGAAGACACTCTCGTGGGCTGGTAAGATTAGGATGGTAAGCTAGGAAATATTTTTCTATTTCCTTCCCTCCTTATTTCTTTCTTAGACTATATTTATATTAAAATTAAATTGTTAAAAGCCACTATCATCCTCATGACTTAAGGATTAATTATTTTATAAATGGCAACCACAACAATCTTTTTTTAAACTATTATATTTCCAAACCAATTTCTACATATTACATTTAGCATATTACATTTAGTATAATATTAATTTTTCAACATTACAAAAATTAAGTCAAAGGGCTCAGATTCCTGTTATACCCACTGGTTTTGTAGTCACTTATTTTCCCTCTTAGGGCTCTCCATTCAATACGATTAAATGTTGATTAAAGAGAATTATGCTAGGTTGAGGAGAAAATACAGAGATACATATAACAGGGTCCTTGACCTTAAGGGTTTATAGTCAGAACTATGCAGACACCAATCTTGGCCCTGGAGTCTGTCATTGGAGACCTCATCATTGCAGCTGTTTCTACAGTGATCTCCATCCTTTCTGCCATTTCCAGAGATGTTCCCCCCTCTTTGTGGTTTCTCCTGCACTGACCTGATCTCTGAGACTCTCAAAGCAACTCCTTAGAGGATTAAGGAAAGAAACACTGAGAGTTACTCCCCTTGTATAGCAATCATTCCATAATCTTGCTTTGAACAGTTGTTGTGGATAGAACCCTAGACCTACAGTCAGGAAGATCTGACTTCAGATCTTGCCTCAGAAACTTTAGCTGTGTGACCCTGGACAAGTCATTTAACTCCTGTATGCATCAATTTCCCTGGATGTAAAATGGGAATAATAATAATAGCATCTACTTCCAAGGGTTGATATGAAGATGAAAAGAGATATTTGTAAAGCTCTTTGCAAACTTTTTAAAGCAATATATAAATGTTAACTATTAACTTCAGTCATTCTTCATTTCTTGCCTGTCATTGGAGAGGAAGAAATATATCTTATTCTTTATCCTATCCCTTCTCCAACCCTTTAAAATGTTACCCCAAGAATTATCTCCTCTCTCTTACAGCTTTAATTTCTCTCTTTCCATTAGATCTTTCTCAGGATACACACATGTTCAGGTGTCCTCATCCAAAAAAACCAAACTTTCCCTTGATCATGCTATGGCCTTCTTATCACCCAAAAACATTTCTGAAAAAAATTTCTCAACTATCAACTTCTCACCACTCATCCATTTCAACCTCTTAGAATCTGGCTTCTGCGTTCACTCAATAATAATGATTTATTAGGCATTTTGACTGTGTTTTGGACATTGTACTAAACACTGAGCATACAAAGACTAAAACATATTTCCTACCTGCAAAGAGCTTCTATTCCAGAAGAGAAGACATGTAAAGAAATTGGCATATATAAAATAGATGAAAGTTATTCATCACTTTAATGAATTAAAGAATTCCTCTTGAAGGAACACTAATGAACTCCTAAATGTCAAATCATATTACCTTTTTAGTTCCTTGTGCTCTCTACCATATTTGAAAGGAACAAATTCCTTGTTCCTCTGAAATTCTCTCCTCTGCAATTGTCTTTGTCATAGTACTTTAGAATTCTTGCATGTCTGAATATTCTTTCTATTTCACTCTTTGTACGTGTCCCCTTAGGATCTATATTCAATCCTTTTTTCTTCTTTCTTGTTATCTCATCAGGTTCCATGGTTTCAAGTATCAACCCAAGTATCAACTAGATGACTTCCACATCTAAATTTTTAGCTCTGAATGTATAACTCTTCTTTCTTTTTAAATTCCTGCTAGAACCGAGAAGGGGGAGGGAAGAGGGGAAGGAGAGAACGTGAATCATGTGACTATGGAAGAATATTAAAAAATGAAATGCCTGCTAAATATTTTGGTCAGCTTCTTTCTATCAGCAGCTTATAAAGCAAAAATTCATGTTTGATTCCTCCATTTTCATCATTCTCTGGAATCCAGTTCAAGTTGCAAGATCTGTAAAATCTACCTTCACTATGTCTCTTACATCCTTCCTTTTATTTCCACCCCATGATAATTCTAGTTCAGGACCTCATTGCATCTTGAATAGATTATTATAGGAGGCTCCTAACTATTCTTATCAATACAATTCATTCTACCATTGAAGCAAGAGTAATAGGCTTAAATCACAACTTTGATTCCATTATTCTTCTGTCCAAATTCCTTGTGTTATTTTCCATTATTGACAATAAAGCCCAAATTGCTTAGGGTGGTTTCCAAGGCCCTTTACAATATGGTGGTAATCTACTATGGCAGATTTATTTTCCATTATTTCCCTTATTTAGTGTAATAGTGACTTTTCTGCACATGCCCAGATCACCCTGCTTCTGGGAGATGACATTCTGAATTCATATACCTTACAGGTGGGAGTAGCCTCTTTCAATTGGTTATGTAATCAGAACAGGTTACACCTTTAAAACTGTTAGAGTCTTGCTCTTTCTTACTCCTGGAGTCCAGAGGGAGTGAAGGTCATGTTCATCCACAATGTAGACTCCATGAACCGACTGAGTAGAGGAAAAGGGCTACTTTATCATTTTACCTTGTGGTCCTGAGAAATGGGCTTGGGGATACAGGGTTTTGTTTTATTTGTTTGTCCTTTTAGTTCTTGGTATGGATGGCTGAAATACCCACCAGACCTAGACTTGAATAATAATGACCATGGAAGCAAGATTCCAAGCCATCTATAGAGCCACCCCCATCAGGGAAGCCTTGAGAAGCCAGGATGTTTGAGATTCAAGCCCAACTAGAATTTTAGACTTGGAACTTAGTGGGACTGTGCTTAACAATGACTAAGCTAAGCTATGAACCAAATCTCCTTTTACCTCCCCAAAGTGGTTCAGGGTAGGATTATGCCCTTAGGTGTTGGGATCATACATTTGTATGTTTGTTATATATCTTTCAAGTAAGCATTCCTTTGATTGTTAAGTGGTTAAATGAAACTTGAGTGCAGAGAACTCTTAGAATTGAGGAAACATCAATGATTGGGGCTTGAGCCAGTGGCAGGCCCTAGGTACACTAAAACCCCCTTAGAGGTATTAGATAACTCTAGGGGAGAGGAGGAATATAATACACCTGACCATCAGGCAGTGGGAGCCAGTCTGATCACTATAACATTAAGTAATATTACATTGAACACATAATTACAGTACTAACTGTCTGCTACCTGCAAAGTTCTCTGCTAGAGACTGGAGGAGATATAAAGTTTGATTTAGATAAGACACCATCCCTTGTTTTATGAGGCTTAAATTCTGGAAGAATGCCAAATATTAAGCAAGAGCTATGGAACTCTAAGAGCTTGGTAGACATCAAAGACATTATGGTCACCCACTGCATTCTGGGTCATTGTCAGTCATCCAGATTTTCATTGACACTGGGCTTTGACAACTCTAGAAGAGGGAGGGAGACTAAATGACTTTGTGCAACACTGTCTTACTGAAATTCATTTGATGTACAAGTCAAAACATCACCAGTCATGTCATTATTCCTCTTTGAAAACAAAGGACAAGCAACAACATATAATATGCATGATGGGTCCACTAGAGAGATACAGAACATGAAGTATCCAAGCCAGTCTATGCACTATTCCCTGAAAATCCTCTACAGAGAAAGCATTATGGTAGAAGCAGAGGATTTGAAGTGAGAAAGGTCTGGCTAGACTTGAGACCCATTTCTCATACATCAGCTGTGTGACCCAAGTCAAGTCATTGAATTGGAGTCTCACTTTCCTCTTCTTTTAGACAAGATCATTCTATGTTCACTACCTATTTCATGGGGCTGTGAGGAAGGCTCTTTGTAAATCTTAAAATGCTATAAATATGTGAGTTATTTCCTGATTATGCCTATGGTGTCTTTTCCATCCAAAACATATACCCTTTCCGCTATGTTGCCAATTCTGCAAGTTTTTTAAAAATACCCATCCATCTCCTTCATTAAGGTTTTCCTGTTCTTCTCTACCTACGAGCAACCTTTCATCTGTTCCCAATAGCTTTTTGTATTTTTCAAAGCCTCTAGCTCTGGGTGATGGAGAAGGAAGTAGCTCCAATATTTTTGCCTAGAAAACTCCAAATGGGGTTACAAAGAGTTGGACATGACTCAATAAAACACTGGGTCTACAGTCAAGAAGACCTGAGTCCTAATTTAGCCACGGCCACTAGCTATGTGACACTAAACAAGTTATTTGATTGCTATCTGGCTTAGTTTCCTCAACTGAAAAAAATGGGAATAGTAATAGCACCTACCTCACAGGGTTGTTGTAGGGATTAAATAAGATACACTTGTAAAGCACACTTAGCACAGTGCCTGGCACATATGCTGTACTTAATATTTCCTTTTTCCCTTCCCTCCAACTAGATTTTAAACTTTTTTAAAGGCAGGAACTTCATTTTATTCATCTATCTTCCATGGTGCCTTTTACACCAAGAAGAACTCATAAATGTTTGCTGGATTTAATCAGTTTAATCAGTGGTTAAAATTGAGGATTTTATAGAATACCAAAGGAATTCATCTTTGATTTCTTTGAGGGGAGCATTGAGAATATAGGGCTTAGAAATATTTTAGTAGTAAAAAGGAAGCTACTGGAACTATTTGTGTGTGTGTGTGTGTGCCTACAGTGCCTATAGTGCTGTTCCTAATCACCAGGTTCTCAACAGAATCAACATAGCATGCAGTATGATTTCTGTCCTCTACTTGTTCTTGTTATTATAAAGGGGTAGTGAAGAGATATAGAAAGAATAGCAATTTCATGATGAAAAAAACTCAGTCCATTGACTTTTATAGTAGAAGCTAGGTTCAGTTTGATTCTGAAATGTGCATTTAAACTTCTTAGTCTCATTTTTTCAGCAGAGTGAACATGGGGTGCCTTGTTGTGGAATTCCAATTTATAACTCTTTTCTCGTGGTGATTTTTTAAAATGACAAATGTCAAGTTATTTTGAATTGACATTTTAGGAAAATGTTATTACACAGGTTAACTTAAGGCAGAATATTAAAAATGTACTTCTTTCCATTGGCACAAGTTGTGTGTGTTCAATTTCTCCCTAGTGATTGTTTTCAAAGTAAAAAAATGTTCCCACCAGTCTTTTCCTGTTGAGTAGTCTCTTATTGTATAGTTTTTGCCATGAAGCTATCTCATACCTATGCATTTTTTCTTATTGTTAATCATGGAGTTTTTTCCAATCAGCAAAAATTTACCATCTCTCCTTCCCCACCCCATCCCTCTTCTCTCTCATTGGAAACAAAGGAGAAGAAAATCCCTTGTTACAAACACATATATTCAAGGAAAACAAATTTCTGCATTGGATGCATGTGTGTTTTTTAAATTGTTCTCATTCTGCACTCTGGGTCCTTTGCCTCTCTATCAGGAGATGGACAGCGCATTTCACTATTAGTCTTCTGGAATCAAGATGCCTATGCCTACACAAGCAAATTAGCAATGGTTCTGAGCAAAGATTGACAAAAGCCAGCCTACTGCAGAATTTATGAACCAAGAAAATGGTCTTTCAAAAGTCAACAATACTCTGGACTATCAGAAATACAAGAAAATACAGCATCAACAAATGGTTTTGAAGTGTCTGGTAGACTGGTTATTTTGGAAAGTGTAATTTGACTCTTTCTATTTCACATCATCAGAGAGCCAGGATAAAGGCCTAAATATAAGATAATTCTCCTTGCCTGTTCTGAATGATCAGAGATTTTTTTTTTATCTTTGCGTATTTCTTCAATTCAATACAGACTTATTAAGTATCTACTGTGTTGAGAGCAAACTAGGTGCTGGGAAAGAAACCATGTTTACCTTAGCTAAGATATAATCCACTTGCCTTCATAATCATATAGGGAGATAAAACACATGAATACATCATAATTTTCTAAAACACGCTTTCATTCATGTCCTTTTTCATATCACCATAATTTCCCCCCAAATCCTCCTGCCTCATTCAATTTCATTTAACAAATGTCTTTTTTGTCTTTTGTAATTGCCTCCATCTCTTATGTAGTTAAGAAAATATCTCCTACCAATAGCTATGAGAAGTACAACATCTGCCTCTCTTCTAATTTTTTATAGTATGATCTTAAAAATTAACACCATGTATCCATTTAGAATATATAGTGAGGGCAACTAGGTGGTGCAGTGGATAGAGTGTCTGCTCTGGAGTCAGCAAGATTCATTTTCCTAGGATTAAATCTAGTCTCAGATATTTAAAGCTGTGTGACCATGAATAAGTCACTTAAAACTGTTTGCCTTGGTTTCCTTATCTGAAAATGAGATGGAGAAGGAGATGGCAAACCACCCCAGCATCTTTGCCAACAAAATTTCAAAGGGGATCACAAAGAGCCAGGCACAACAACAACAAAGAATGTGTTGTGTGGTATATTGGTCTAAACCCAATTTCTGCCAGATCACCTTCCACTTTTCTCAGCAGTTTTTATCAGATTAGGAGTTCTGTCCAAAGTAACTTATATTTTCCATTTTGTCAAACATTGGACTATTGAGTTGTATTATTTCTTATTGTTCCTTGTCTGGTTTATTCCATTGGTTTATCTTTTTTTTTTAACCAGTGCTAGATGATTTCAATTGCTGTTGTTTTATAATACAATTTGAGGTCTGGAAGTCCTATTTTCCTTAATCACTACTACTTAGCATTATTGTGATATTTTTTCAATTTTCTTGATAATTTAGCTCTTAAATTTTTCCAATTGAATTTTATTATTTTATTGAGTTTCACATATTCTTTTGATAATTTGATTGGCATAGCATTAAAAGTTGTAGTATTGTCATTTTTTACTATATTGACACAACCTACCTGTAAGTACTGTATATTTCTCTATTTAAGTTGTTCTCTATTTCTTGACAGATACTTGTAATTAACTCCATACCTATAGATAATTTGTGTTCTTTGATAAATAGAATTATCCTTTCTTTTATTACATTATTGTCATAATGATATAATTATGTATTTGATTTCTTTAGATTATATTATTATGATGTAGAAATTCTACTGGTTTTTGAGGATCTATGTTATAATATATATTTTAACTAAATCCATTAAATATGTTCAAAAGCAAGTGCTTTTGGACAGTTAGGTAGCACAAAGTGCCAAGCCTGGAGTCAAGAGACCCTGGTTTCAAACTGACCTCAGATACCTCCCAGTTGTGTAACCCTGGACTTAACCCCATCTTGACTTCTATTTGCCTAGCTCTTACTACACTTGGTAAAGGTTTGGTTGTTTTTTAACCAAGTGCTAAAAAGAAGGATCATAACAGTAGAACTGGAAGGGTCCTCAGAGGCTCTCTAGTCTAATCCCCTCATTTCACAGGTAAGAAAAGAGGAGCCCTTGGAAGAGAAGTGATTTTCCTGAAGTCACACAAGTAGCAAAGTTATATAGAGGTGGGCTCTGTACCCAGGTCCTCCAACTTGAGTATTGTTTCTGCTTTTTACCTGTAAGAGGTATAAATTGTGAGAGGGTTTTATAAAAGGTTAGACTGGATTATTTAAGAATAAGATTGACAAAAATTTTAATTAATTCCAAGAGATTTATTTAATAATATATTTACAAAATATAGAAAAAGTGAAAGTAAGAAAATGAGAGGATGGGGTAAGATATCTAGCCTAAGCACTAAGTATTTTGCTCAGACCTCTGGCTCAAAAAGGAGTCTCCCTCAAGAGGATAGGTCTCTCCTGAGGCTAGTCTCTTCAGAAAATCCAGGGAAGGAGTCAGCTCTTTCACTCACCACATGTTCTAAGGTCTTAGGTTCAGTCAATAGATTCTTTATCAGCCTCTAACTCAAACTCCAAACTCCAGAACTCCCCACAGGAAGTTGTAATTCCTTTTAAAAGACACTTCTTTTGTGTCGCTTCCTGTGCCTTCCTCCACTTTAACATCTACCAATTACAGCTAAAGCTTTGCTTAGGACTGCCCAGGGGGAAGTCAGTCGATTTTGATTCGTTATCCACTATTGAACACCTGTGTCACAGACCACCCCCACTCAATTGTGACTGAGGTGTTTACACTTTTGGTGATTAAATCTAAAAAATGGGCAGAGAGAGTTAATTTAATCTTCACATACCTTATGTTATGAGGGAGGAGGACTAGATGATCTTTATAAGTGTACAAAAGCCAGAAAGTTAGGTTGGCATGGAAGAGAGTTGGAAAAAAATGAATGAATGGTGAAGATAATTTTAGTCAATGAAAAGATATAGGAATGCTCAGTGAATACCCACAATATTAGTATATGGGGTGGGGGTGGGAGGGAAGCATTAAGAAACAAAAGACAAAAGGGAGAGGGAGGTGGCTGGAGACCACTCCTTAGGTTGCCATCAAGAGTGGCAGACAGGACTTCTGGCTTCCTGAAGACTCTCAGGGACAAATTCTAGAACATGGTGAATCTTCTCCTCTGTCTTTTTCTCCCTCTTATTACATTGCCCAAAGTCTTGGTGTCCAGGTGAATCACTTGGATGTTTAGAATGTTTTGCCTACCAGCAATTGACTTTTCTAACCATGAGTGGTTAGGTAAGAATAAAACTCTTTTTAGTGACTCACAAGGATGTCCTAGCCTTTTGATTTGACATATGTGCACTTCTAGGGCACCAGTTCTACTAGTTCTGGAGACATTGGGGTTTCTAGAGATACCCAAAATACATGAGTCCAGTCTGAAGCAGGCCAATCAGAGCTTGTTCTGGTCTGGTTTCAGTCTGAAAGACTTTTAGAAAAGTGGGGAAATTTCATCAATGCATGGAATATCTGATTTACTTTCAAGGAGAATTTTATTTTTCTTCCTGAAGATCTAGATCTGGCTTTGAATTTGGTGGCGAAGTTTAATTTAGTTTAAATCTCTAGTTTGTGCTACAGGAGTATATACAGTAATGTTGTTTAACATTTAATTCTGATGGCCCCAAAGGTTTACTTGATTTTTCTAAGATTGACATACATGAGAATGTTTCACTCAACTCTGAAAGTTATTGAGCTTTAACAGAAATGGCATTAGAAGCGTGGTAATATAAAATGTGTACAAATCCAAAGTATGTCTAACCCCAGTGGTGTGCTGGGAAATGTTTAGCAACCAGTTCTCCAAAAATGTATGACATCTAATTTAATCTGTATCATTAGCATTTTCTACATCATTCTATTGTCTAGACAATTAACAAAATAATAAATGAAGTCCTTGGTAGTGCTAATTTCTGAGGTATAAATGTTCACTCTAAAAATCTAACAATTTTCTTTCCTATCTTATTCCCTTCCAGTACAAATAAGTGCATATATATCTAAGAATGTAAGCTCTTTGATGATGGGGTTTTTTCCTCTTTAGAAAAAAAAAAGTAAATTCAGTGTCTTGCACATAGTAGGGGCTTAATAAGTATTCATAATTGAATGAATAGACAGCATCAAACTGTACAGTGCTCAAATCAATTTTAAGATCCTAAGAAAAAACACACTTCCTTATATTTCTGTTTGCTGTTTTCTTAAATTTCTTACCAATGTAAATTTTCTTTTCAATGTAACATTTCCATTTAAAAAAATGTTGCAATCAGCTATTGATTTTGTTTTAATGTAAAAGAGCAGAAACAAATATTTAAGAAAAACTAAAGCAAACACTGACTTCCATCGGCTGGCTATGCATGAGTGTCACAACATCAAGCATCTGTTTCCCTGGGGCTTTTTCTTCTTTGATGCATAAACCAGATGACCCTAAAAGTATTTTAGATGGTTAAATAAATGGGTTTACCTTCCTTTTTACATTTTATAGATCTATTTACTTCTGTGAATTGTCAAGGATAGTGATTTAAGGTTTTGATATAATAAAAGAATGTTTTTCAACCGAACACTCTGAAAACACAAGAAAAAGCCTACAGAATTCTTCTGCCTAGGAAGTAAAATATGGTCATCAATATATTGGGGTCAGGTTGGTTGCCTTCTGTCAGATCAATTTAATTTCACAAACATTCTCTCAATGCCTATTGTATACAGGCACTTTTGGACCCTGGGGATGCAAAAAATATTAATAAGAGACATTTCTCTTAAAGAGTTTACACTCTAATAGGAAGGACTACAATGGAGTCAGCTCAAATATGCTAGTGAGGGTTGATGGCTAAATTTTTCTGGGTGACAATTTACAGTTTTGAAATTAGCAAAGATTCTAAATTTTTGATGTTTTGTTGATTGTCTAGACTTAAGAAAGTGATAGGGACTATGTGACCCTGGGCAAGTCACTTAACCCCCATTGCCTAGCCCTTACCACTCTTCTGCCTTGGAACCAAGACGGAACTCCAAGATGGAAGGTAAGGGTTTAAAAGAAAAAAGAAAGAAAGTGACAGGGAAATGTTAATAAGGCAGATTAAACTTAAAAATACATTTTGCATACATTTTTATTTTTGGAGAAAAAGTTGGTTGTTAAAAGTACACCACAGTATACACAAATATATATCCACAAGCAAGTATTCTAAAAGATAAAATAAGATATAGGTAGAGGAGAGATTCAATGTTTTATAATAGAATTTGAGGAAGAACATTTTTCACTAAGGGGGATGACGAAAGACTTTATGAAAGCTTTGGCACTTGAACTAGACCTTGAAAGAAGAGGAAGGGTTTTTGGAGGTGAAAATTAGAAGGGAATGCATTCCAAAAATAGGCGTCACTCTTCACAAGGCAGGAGATAGCTTGTCAAGCTCAGGAAACAGCCTATTTTGACTGGACACTGAGGATGAGAAAGGGATTAGTGTGAGATAAGGCTAGATAGTATGTCAGGAGCCAGATACTGAAGGACATTAAACTCCAGGCTAAAAAAGTTGGTATTTCATTGTATAGACAGATGGGAGCCAAGGAACATTTTTGAGCTGGAGAATGGCAGGGTCAGTTCTATGAATTAAAACTATTTTAGTAGCTCTTTGAAGGAAATTCTGGAATACAAGAGAAGTAGAGAAAGGAGATTTCACTCAATAGTCTCCCAAATCCCTAACCAAAGGAGCCCCAGGGAAGCTCAGAAAACAGTTTCTCTGTCAGAGAAAGACCAAGAATAATGATCCAGACTCCCCTTTCCAGCCCCAAAGTATGTCTGAATATCAACTAGATACCAATTCCACAGGAGTTTCTCTCCTGCCCTTCTCTTATCTCTCCCCCAATTAAAATCAGAAAGGTGCCATGCTGGCTCAGGGAGATGATTGTTAAATTTTTAGTGTAAGCACTTATACCTCAGGAAAAAACTACAAATCAAGACCTGATATATTGTTTTGTGTATTGTTTAGGCTTAAGAAAGGTATTGTTTTAAGAAATAGATGTGAAAATGCTAATAATACAGATTAAATATAAAAATGTATACTTTTTTTAGAAAATAATTTTCTGTACATTTTTTGTTAATCCCCCCCCCCCAATTTTCTTTGTACGTTTTTCTTAAACATTTACCAGCATGCCACTGTCACTATCATGAATCAACAGCAATCCCCAGTTCCAGGTTCCTCCATCCTTCCCCCCAATACCTTCCACTGGTTCACCCAGATAACCCTACAAAAACCCATCTGACTTAGCTTTTTAGAGCACCCAAACCTAAGATGACCTCTTTGTACCATTCTCCTAGTCTGCCTTCAAAACTGACTTGCTTTACCACTTATCTTCCTAAACTTGTATCAAGATAGAAGCTATTATAATAAACCAGGACATATGTGATAGGAGCCTTAGGTATTGTCAAATAGTAGGAAATATATAAAGAAATATTGTGAAGATAACATTCACAAAACTTGGCAACTGGTTGGATAGATGGGGTAGGGAAAGGGAAAGGAAAGAGTGCATGTACAACTGAGATTTTGAGTCAAAGCAAGTGGGAAAATGATGACACTAACAGAAGGAGGAAAGTTAGCAAAAGAGACAAAGTTAAGAAGGAAGATAATTCCACTTCAGTCCTATGGAAAGGCAAAAATATAATGGACACAGACAGAGAATCATGATGAAGAAGACTTGGCTTTGAACTTTGCTAATGACACATAGAAGCGAAGTGACCTTGGACAAATCCTGTAATCTGAGGCTAAGTTTATTCATTTGTAAAATGAAGATAATTATGTTAATGTTGCATCTACATCTTTATTGTGAGACTCCAATGAGTTAGTGGATGTCAACCGCTTTTCAAATCTTAAGATGCTATAAAAAATTAACTATTGATTGAATTAAAGGGTTGGCAAGATATACAGCATTTGACAGCTAATTGAAGTCAAAGATATTCAGGACATGGTTGGAAAAGTGAGACTAGAATTTGGGGAAAGAGTTCGGCTAGACAGATGGATTTGGGCCCCAGCAAGGTAACAGTAATAATTGAAGATATCTTCACACATACTGAAATCCTGCCAGGGCCTAGAGAGACTCAAATTTGCTATTTCCCAGGCAGACTTTATCATTGTTGTACAAACTTTGACCTCTGAGGACCTGTCTCAGAATTGCATTTGATGTCTCTGAATCATCCAACTTTTTCGAAACAGACTTAGAAGACCTCTTTTGATTCCTTATGTGTTTGAGCATCCAGCAAATTTATGACAATCATACCAGTGAGTGCTGGAGCAAAAATGGTTTCATCAACAGGATTTGATTCCCATTCAAAAAAGGAAATTAAGGAGGGGTCTTAGATTATGTGTCACCCAGAGGGTCAAAAGTTGTTGTTATGGGCTGGGTGCCTCTTTAAAATGATGTAATTTCCTCTGCCAAGTTCCCCATGCCTACCAAACAAATCTTCACAATGTATATTAACTAATAATTAGCGACGCATAATTATATACACATACTTAGCACTTGTCATCACACCGTCTCATGATTATGACATGTATGTATATACAAATGACAAAACTGAACAGTGTGCATTTTAGTAATTCATCTGCGTGTCAGCACTGATGTAATCAGTTCTTTGTCATTCAGAAGCTACCTTCCACTGTCTGAATGATTCACAGACTTTGGTTTTTGATGTTTTGTTTTGTTTAATCTTCTGTCCATTTCCAGCATGTCAGTCTGAGACAAGACTACCAAAAGAAAAGATAAACTAAAGCTAAATTGAATGAAGCTAAACTAGGCTAAAATAATCAGCATACAGATCTGAGACCGATCAGTAGAAACAAATATTTCTATTCTGAAGAGCTGACCAACTGGCAGCTAAGGATAGCCAAGTGAAGAGGAACAAAGTTTAAGTCAAACCATTTGCTTCTTGTTAGCAGCTCTGGTCCATGTGGGAGATGGAAAAGAACACTTGGAATGAGGTTTTAAGATTAACTCTAGTTCTAATATACTCAAGGTTCCCTTTATTTTTGAGTGGAAAGTTTCAAATGACATTCAAATGCTTTTGATAACCCTACCTTCATCTTATGCCTGATCTTTGGATAAACACAACCCTTGAAAATATTTTCTTTCATGTTATTCCAAACGAGGATGAGGGAAACTGAAAGCAAGTCTGATTCAACCTCAAAAGACTATTTACAAGTTAATGCAAGTGGCATGCAAAACCCCAAACACCCACACACTCTCAATATTTTGATAATGACAAGGCCCTTCGGATTCAACCTCTCCTTTGATTGAAGTAGTCAGTGGGGAAACTCTCCTACTTAAATATTCAGCATTTCTATAGTTTTAAAGATTCAGAACTGGAAAAGCAGGAAAAGGTTATCCAGCCCAACCCTCTGAGCTTTATTGACATGAAACTCAGTTCCATAGAAGTGAAATAACTTCATAGTATTGCAGATGTAGTGCTGATAAAAGGACATCAGAAGTCCAACATACAACCCCCACTCCAGTTTTACAGATGAGGGAACTGAGGCCCTACAGGGTTCCGTGACTTACCCAAAGTCACACAAGTAGTGAGTACTAAATGCAAAACTTGAACCCAGATGCTCTGCTCTGACTCCAGAGTTAGTGCTCCTAGAATCTCATATGTAGTACACTAGTAGAGATGTATGCAAGTTCAGGTCCTCTGACTCAGACATTTTTTTCTGACATAATGTTATTTTTTTCTAGCTTTCTAACACTCAGCTTCATGTCATTTGTAAAATTGAAGAAAATAGCTTCCAAAGTCTCTTATGGCTCTAGATTGAAGATCCAAAATCTTAATGACTAGAAATCTAAACCTAGAAGAAGAAAAGAAAAAAAAATTTTATCCACATCCATTTTCTGCCAAAGTATTTTTGGCAGAAATGGCATATTTTTATGCCATTCCCCCAGACATCCCCTCCTGAAAAAAGTTGAGAGGCTTTTTCACTTTAAAAATTGTAATATGTGTTCTTTATTGACTTTGATTGAATTCTAATTTCTTTCTAGGAATTGTAGAGAAATAAAGGCAAATCTGAAATGGGAATTTGAGAGCTGACCTCAGAGCCAAGAAGACTTGAGTTCAAGTCCTGCCTCTGACATTCTGGACTCTGAGCAGGTCACTTAATGTTTTAGTGTTCTACTTGCATAAGGATTCCTCTTTGATCCTGCCACCCCATCCCACACACATGCACACACCCACTCACTCATGGTTTCACTGGTTCTTCTCCTTTGGGTTTCTAGGGGTGCTAACTAATTTGTGAGTTTACTAACTGAGGAGTGGCAGGAGTTCATTCCTTGCTGATGGGCTGATTGCCCCATGGGCTCCCTCCCCCACTGTCCCAGCCATCATTCCATACTACATTCCAAAGTCTTGAGCACATTCTCCTACTAGGAATGACTATTCACAGCGTTTGCAGGAACACAGTATAACAAGCTAAAATAAATTTACAATAGCACCAGGCTCTTAAAGAAGCTTTATGTCAGTTAATAATAATGCTTTATTTTAAAATACCACTTATTTAATACTACTTTTCATCCAAGGATTGTAGGACAGTATTTCCTCATAAAAAGCCTGGAACCTCCAAAAATGAGATGCTTACAACAAATAACCAACCTACTTATATTGCCAAAATTGCCAAAAGAAACACAAGCCAGGTCTGACTAGTTGACCACTTTTGGCTTTAAATCTATAACCCTCTTTGCCCAGTGTTCATCAGTTAGAGATGTTCACCTCTCCTGAAGAGAGTAACCTGGCTGCCTTCATTTTTTTAAAACATGAGCTAAATTATTAAATATTTACAAACTTTTTAGCACTTAAAGCCCTTTAGAATCTGGCTGTAACCCTTTCTCCATCACACTACTTCCAGTCCAACCAACCTAGACTTCTTGTTCCACACATATCACAGTCCATCTCCCATTGCTGCTCCTTTGCACTGCCTGTGCCCCACTGCCCGACTAATTACTTCTTTTTCCAAGAATTCCTAGTTTCCCTCATGTTGTTGTTGTTGTACTTTGTGACCCCATAAGGAGTTTTCTTAGTGTGCAGGACCTAAGTGTGATACAACCTCAACATCAATTCTTGTGTAGGCTTGTTCACTCCTTTTGCCCTCACACCAGCAGGTTTGGGTTTCCCCCAGAGAAATAACCGCCCCTTGGCTGCAACTCAGATTATCTCTGTGTCCTAGGAGTAACCTTGTTTGGAGATGGAGAAGGGTGATGAATATACTCCTATACACCACCACAGTTTCTGAGCCCCAAACAATGTGCTTCCCATTTATGTCAAATCAATTGCTATGACACCATTCAAATAAAATTATTAAAGAAAGATAAAAACACAAATAATTATAGCATTAGTTATTCAATTGAATGAAAATGCATGAATAATAAATATATCAGACTCCCTATCAGCATGAGTCATGCTTTTTTCCAATGCAAGCAGTGTCTGTAAGAAAGAATAACACCAGAACACATGAGTACTGAAATCTATGTTCCCAGAACAATTCACAACTATGGTTCTAATTTTCTTTGTCCTTTTAAGATAAATTTGTAAAACATGAAGCTGTTTCTCTGCTATCACTCCTGGTAAAGTTAGAAAGTTATTTGGTAAAAATTAGGTTTAGACCAGTATCTTATACCACAATACCCATTTTCACCTAAACTGGATAAGAAATCTGAATAGAAAGCCCACTGTATTAAAAAAAAAATTAGAAGAAAAAGAAGTAGCATTTACAACTATGTCTTAACTGAGCAAGACACTAAGGAGACCAAAAAAGACAAAAGCATAATTTTACTATATAAAAATAAAAAAAAAAATTAAGAATAAACTTAATAAACAAAGAATAAAAAACAGCAATTAGTGGAGAAAACATGTGTACAGATTATCACTGTTAAGAGTCAGTCATCCAAAATATTCTGGGAATTGATACAAATATTGAATACCAGAGTGGTTTCCCAGTTGGATAATAGCTAAGGAAGAATTCTGTGTTGATGCTGGGATCTTCTAGCTGTTCCTTTTTGTAGAGAGCATTTTATTCATTGTATCAAGCCCCAGAATATTGTAGAGACTCCTAGATGAGATCTGAACCACTCAGAAGATTTTGCTTAATCATTAACACTTGTAAAACCAACTACATAAAGATGTTTTGTCTCTGCTTAAACAAATGAAGGATTAAGAAAAAAAGACACCCCTTAGTGACTATGCTTTGAAGGCTGGTGTCTAGATCCTTCCTCCAATCAAACTGCTGTCATTTCTGGCTACCCCACAAGGACCTTGGTTGTTTTCCACTCCATTAAAGAATCTTTGCCCTGCATCCTTTTCTCCATAACTCAGCTACTTCTGACCATACCCATCCTCTATTGCAGTGAGATCTCTACCTTTGGACTCAAACTCTGAGCAGCTACTATAGGTAGCTTCAGAGAGCTATCTCATTGATTCATTGAAGTTTGTAGGAAGGACTACACCATTAATATGTAATATTATAATACATGACTTGACATAATAAATTGATAAATTTCTGTGATATAAGTATGTGATTCTTTTCTTTTTAAAGCAAGAGTTCTTAAGAGTCTATAAACGTTTAATATGTGTGTATTTAAAACTATTTCAGTATAATTGGTTTGCTTTGAAGTCTTATATATTTTATTTTGTATGTTTTAAACATGATTTTGAAAAGTAATTCATCAGACTTCAAAAGGGGTCCCTTACCCAAAAATAGTTAAGAACTCTTGACTTAGAGTGACTTTACAAATAGGCCACCATAGTGGGAAATTTAAAATCATTTGGTTCAACCTCTCTGTCTTCCTTACAGAGGTATGGGACCATAAGTGTGGAACACTAAATATTTGACCCAATTTTCCTGAAGTGCTTTTTCCCCTCCTTCATTTTAACTTTTCAAAAAAAGTAAAATAGAGAAGAAGAACATAATGGGAAATCAAGGAATATAAAAACAAAACATATATAAACATAAAAAGAAACAACCTTTTCCTTGAGATTTCATGTGTTACCACAGTAAATAAGTTTAGATTCTTTCTAATATTATGCAAGTAGGCTTTGTAACACCTCCTCACACCCCTTAGAATCTTGTGTCTTTTCCCAGAAGTTTCATGTCAGTGACAATAATGAAGGTGAACCCTTGATTGTGAGGTAATTGAGGATGAAGCATAGAACTGAGTATGAAGGCTCATGTAGCATAATTTATCCAAGAGCAGATTATTTATGCTTTGAAAGGTAGAATTGCATGGCTGACTACAGCTGCTTTTATATACAGAGTTGATAAATGCTCACATCAGTCTGATCTTCAAAGGAGGTGAAAGTACTAATATTAAAAATTAGTTCCCCTTTTTGATGGAAAGCAATTTCCTATTTTTCCCAAGTCTTATTAATTACACTATTTACAATCTTACCCACCTCCATAAATTGTGAGTAGCAGGAAGCTGATGATACTGTAACTGCACATTTTTAGAGAGAAAGGATGTTCAAAGTAGAATTTGTTTTGCAAAACAACATAATGAAACAAGTAGACAACGGAAAATTTTTTCTCATCCCACTCTCCTTAATGTTCCCAACTTCCTTTCTTTGTTTGGCCAAAAGTGGGGAAAACTCCTCCTGATAGGTGAGTGGAAAGGAGATGGAAAAGCTACATTTCAATCCAGTCTCAGATATTTACTAGTTGTGTGATCATGGGCAAGTTACTTAAATCAAAGTCTTCCTCAGTTTCTTCATCTGTAAAATATTTTTAAAATGATAGCCCCTACCTCCTTGTACTGTTGTAAGAATTAAATTAGATAATTTATGTAAGATATTTTGCAAATCTTAAAGTGCTTATGATAGCCCTGGATAATGAGTGATTTCTCTACCTATAAAACAACTCCAAGGGTTAAACCCAGTGGAATTGTGTGTCAGATATGGGAAGAGGGGTGGAGTAGGGGAGGGGGGGGTAGGGAAAGAACATGAGTCTTGTAACCATGGAAAAACATTCTAAATCATCTAACTAAACAAAATTTTTAAAATTTTTAAATTTTAAAAAAAGAACTCCCAGGATGGTGAGGGGCTTGAGGTATAAATGATCTGAGGATTAGTTGAAGGAATTAGACAGGTTTAATCCTAAGAAGAAAACTGGAAGTGTGGCAAAATAGCCGCTTTCTTCAAGTACATAAAGGGAAGTCATGCCCCATAGAATAGGGATTTTTACTCTCTGTTTGGCCTTGGAGGGCAGAAGTAAGTACAGAGGGTGAAAGTTGAAAAAAGGCAAGGTTAAAATGTCAGAAAAAGCTTCCTAATAATTTGGATTATTCAAAAGGTAAATAAGTTGCCTAAAAAGATAATCGATTTCTAGTCTTCTGGCAGAGACCAGGGAACCACTTTTTAGTATGGGTTTGACTTGAACTAAATGACAAAGCTGTCAAGTAAAATGAATATAGAAAAATTAACTTCCTAACAAAGAGGGTTATGTTAGGGATTAACAAATAATTATCACCAGTTGATATAAGTTGCATAGAAAAGAAGTTTAATCAATTATAATTTTTCCTATTAATTTTAAAGTTTTGTGTTTTAAAATCCCTTCAATCCCACTCCCGCCCACTTAGATGAGAAATATGATACTCATTATACGTGTGAAGTCATGCAAAACATATTTCCACATTAGTCATGTTGTAAAAAAAAAAGCAAGAAAAATAAAAGGAAAATATGCTTCAATCTGCACTCAGGGTTCCTCAGTTCTCTCTCTGGAGGAGAACAGTGTTTTTCATCAAGAATCCTATGGAACTACCTAAGATCGTTGTATTGATCAGAGTAGTTAAGTCATTCACAGTCTGTGATCATTATAATATTGCTGTTCCCATGTATACAGTCTGCTCAGTTCACTTTATATCAGTTTATATAAGTCTTCCCAGGTTTTTTTGAAACCATTCCCTTCATTTCTTACAGTACAATAGTATTCCACCACAATCATATACCATTAGTTGTTCAGACATTCCCTCAATTTCCAATCCTTTGCCACCATGTAAAGCTATTATATATATATATATATATAATATATATATGTGTCCTTTTCATTTTTCTTTGACTCTCAATTATTATTAAAGTATATTTTATTGATAATTACATTTTTAGAGTTTATTTTGCTCTTTTCATCTTTTGATTTTTTTCCCATTTCTGATTTAAAATGCCTAGTTTTTGAGACATAGCAAGCTTCTCCATAGACTCTTCATTTTCTTTAAAAACAGGCTCTTAATTTTTTCTGCAAGTATCACCATCAACTTTCTTCTCAGTTTCTTAAAAACTCCTATCTACTGCTAAATCTTAAATGTTGCATTTAGCTCTTAAAGCTAGAATAATAGTAATTATAGCAACTATAAGAGAAGCTTTTTAAACAGGTATTGCATCTATTAAATTAATTTCCTTTTCTTAGCTTCCACAAAAGCAGCTGGATATAATTTGTATAATGGTATACACCTTCCAATAAAAAACTGGTAGCATGTTTTAAAAGCCAGAAAATATTATATGAAATAGTTTCTCATGAAACACAGATCAAATGAACACTTAAATGTTGCATTCACCCCCAAACTTGTTCAGAGACTTTTATTGTCTTGTTATTTGATGGTCTAGTAGTCACTCCCATAAATTCCAAAGTTACTGCTTCTGAGGCTTGTAGCCATAATAATAATTAAATATCTTCAATTACATAGTACAAAACACACTGTGTAGATTATACTTTTATGAACTTTACCTAATCCTCCCTATAAGGGGCATAATGATGGAATAAATAGAATGCTAGCCTTGGAGTCAGGAAAATTCTTGTGTCTTACATATATAACAGATGATGGAGAAAATTGATTGAGAAATGAAGTATCTTTATGGTGTCTTTATGGCATAATAACCTCATTTTCTTTGGAAAGATACTAGAGAAACAGGAAGATGGATTGTCTTGGATTTGCTAAAGGAGTTTGGTCTAAAGTTATCAGTTGACAAATACTAATTTTGTAGAGCTTCCATGTAGTATATAAAGTCAAAATAAGCACTGATCTGAAGACAAAAATCAGTTTTCAATTGGTAATGACTAAAGAATTAATTAAAATTGAGAACTTTTCTATGATTTGGTGGCTATCAAGCAAACTTCTTAAAAAGTTGCTATTGCTAAATCACCAAATGTTATAAATCAAAGGTATATGATTGAGGAGAACTGAAAGCAGATAGGTAAAAAGATCAGATCACTCCAAACTCTCTAAAACCACCTAGAAAGCACAGGAGTGGCAAACGCAAAAAAAAAAAAAAAAGCTTGTAAAGAACTGGTCAGTTGCCTCACACATATACCAGTGTTTTACTCTGTCTGGGCTTCTGATCCTTTTTTGTGTCACAGACCCATTTGGCAACCTAGTGAAGTCTATGGACCCATTCTCAGCATTGTGCTTTTACATGAATAAAATAAACTATATAAGACCACAAAGAAAACCAATTATATCAAAATATATTTTATTAATGAGTTCACCGGTATTAGGAGTATTTTGAGGGTTATCCTTTGAGACTATCTTAGATCCAGTTTAGAATTTGGAGCCAAAGCAGCTACTAGAATTCTCAGATGTATATAAGAGTTGGGTGTTTCCAACTGTCAGTGTGGGGACCCTCTCTCTGAGCTTTCTGGGCTAAGCAAGGTCCAGAAGGCAGCTTTTCCTTAGCTTTCTGGCAAATTCCCTGTGAAACCTTTGGGAATACCAGATTGGCAGTTTAGGAAGTGAAAGTAGACTGTGTGGCAGTGACTGAAGTGAAAAGACTGACAGAAGAAAAGAAGTTCCTTTTCCTCTGATCTCTGAGAAAGCAGAGGGAGGACAGGCTTTGGTCTATCCAGGCAGGTAGCCATTCCTGCCTCAACCAGACTCAACTTTGGGCTAGGCAGGCAATACAGCAGTTGCAGAAATACCATCTTGAGATAGCATTTTTAAAATGTATATATTATTTCATAAGATATTAGAAAGAGGCTTAGCTAGATAGATTTGGGGGATTATAGAGAAAAGGAGAAAGAACAGGTCCAGTTTCCCAGACAGAAGAGGGCCTGTGAGGGTCTTGGAGTTGGGTATGGGTAGAGTTAGAAACCTGATAGTTTTTAGGGAACCCCTTATCCTTGAACCCTTGAACCACCTTTCATTTCCTTATAACTTTAAGATATTAAATATAGGTATTTTTATATATCTGTCTCTGAGACTTTTTATAGCCAGTCCATTTACTGGGTCCAAGAGGGTACCAACTGCTTACCTTCAACAGCTAATCAACAGGCCTTTTACCAATAACTAAGAAGAGATTATCCAAGTAAGGATACAGGTTCAATACCATCCTTACATAGGCCTCTAGTTAAAGAACTATTGATCTATGTAGACCCAAGCAAGCTTCTTTGCTAAAAACTGATGCTAGCCTGTACATTTCAGGACTAGCCTGTCCCAAGGAATGATCACTAAACTTGTTGCCTTTGCCAGTATAGGACTTATTGGGAGCATGACCTAGTAGGTTGGAAGTAGGTTGCAAGAAAAAACAAACAATAGGTGGCTGAGTGGATTGAGAGCCAGGAGGTCCTGGGTTCAAATCTGGCCTCAAACACTTCCTAGCTGTGTAACCCTGGGCAAGTCACTTAATCCCATCACCTAGCTTTACTGCTCTTCTGCCTTAGAACCAATACACAGTTTTAATTCTAAGACAGAAGGTATGGGTTTGTTTGTTTTGCTAGTTTTTAAGAGACAAATAAAAAAGAACCCCACCATAATGAGTTATCATGGTGTCAAGAATGCTCAAAACATGCACAGAAGAAAATCAACCTAAAACATCTACACTCACAGTCTCAAAAAGAAATATAACTTGGACAGAAATTCAACTAGAATTCATAGAAGAAATGAAGCAAGAACTTAAAATGATTTTATAAATGGAATGAAATGCTTAATGGAAAGAAATGAGAATTATAGAAGAAATAATTGGGGGGGGGGGATTAACAACTCGGCACAAGAGGTACAAAACATTGCTCAAAGCAATGTTACCTGAAATTTGGAACCAAAAATTGAACCAAATAGAAACCAATAACTTTATGAAGTAAAATGAAATGCTAAAACAAAGTAGAAAGGGTCAAAAATAGAAGAAAATGCAAGGTATTTCATGGCAAAAACAACTGATCTGGAAAACAGAACAAGGAGAAATATTTTTTAGAATCATTGGGCTATATGAATACTACGATCAAACAAAAGAGCCTAGGCATGATATTTCAAGAAATCTAAAAAGAAAACTTCCCAAATGTCTTAGAACCAGAGGACAAAGTAGAAATAGAAAGGATTCATCACCCACTATCTAAAAGAAAACTCAAAATTTGTCCTAGGTGGATAGGCTGTGCTGTTGTGACTGTTGAGAAAATTGGCTCTCAGAGTAGTCTTAAAAATTCCAGCTTCGGGGCAGCTGGGTAGCTCAGTGAATTGAGAGCCAGGCCTAGAGATGGGAGGTCCTAGGTTCAAATCTGGCCTCAGACACTTCCCAGCTGTGTGACCCTGGGCAAGTCACTTGACCCCCATTGCCTAGCCCTTACCACTCTTCTGCCTTGGAGCCAATACACAGTATTGATTCCAAACTGGAAGGTAAGGATTTAAAAAAAAAATTCCGGCTTGGAGGGCAGCTGGGTATCTCAGTGGATTGAGAGCCAGGCCTAGAGGCAGGAGGTCCTAGGTTCAAATATGACCTCAGACACTTCCTGGCTGTGTGACCCTGGGCAAGTCACTTAACCCCCATTGCCTAGTGTTAGGGTAGGATTTAGGGTAAGGGAGACACAAGAGGAAAACATAAAAATCTGTTTTATTGTTTGGGAAGGGAAAGGAATAAGGGCATAGGGATATACTTATTCTGCATATTTGTTTGTGTGTCATCTGGGGACCCAGCCTAGTTACATTTGGAGAGTCTTAGAACAAGAGGTTGGCCAACAGTGATAACATTTTTATGAGAATGACTTAGAAGTCCTGTCTACTCCAAAATGGGAGAATGGGGGCTATCTGTCGTCTTGATGGCAACAGAAAAAGGATGTGTTCTGTGTTGTGATCTGTGTTTATGGGGTCAAAGGGATGTGTTCTGTGTTGATAGGGATATTGACAACATGTGAAATCACAGTCACAGAAATATCAGGTCACAGAACTAGAAGACACCTTAGTGATACATTAATAAAGGATGAGCATTATCTAGGACAATGTATGTCAGAAGCGGATTGAATGTACATAGTTTATGAAATAATCTTCTGTGTTTATCAAGTCCTTAGGAAAGGCTACTTTCCTATGGCTTGTTGGCTTCTAAAAAATATGAGGCAAGGAAAACATTAAACATAATATGTTTAATATTATTATTAAATAATAATGACACCTGACATCCAGCTCTCACTTGTGGCTCCCAGTAGCTGCTAGCATGCGGTAGCGGCCACACCCAGGGCAACGGCTTCGACAGGCCGGCTAAACCTTGTGAGGGTAGCCATCGGGTCGTCGCCGACCCCTGGTGAACCAGGGCTTTGCTCACCCAGCATGTGAAGACTGCTTCGGCTGAACAGACGGAAGAAACCAATAAGAAGGTTCAACGGCTGAGAGGGCGACGCAGCAAAGCACTATGGAGTGCTTAGGGCATGTTGGAGCACAAAAGACAACAGGGCCATCCAATGCAACTGAGGAAGTCACCAGGTGTAACGACTTTTTGTGCCAATGGACCCAGGCTTCCAACGCCGAGAGAGTGGGACTGTCTCTGTGCATCGGCTTTTCCACTTAAATCTCCTTCACGCACAAGTGTCTTAGATCATCATTCTCGGTCACCGAGAGACTGCCACTAAATTCTTAAAACTAACTAAACTATATTAACTATGTTAATAACTAAATTAATAAATAAAAAATAAACTAAATAATAACTAAAAAATTAACCAAATACCCCAATCTCACAGCAAGAGTCCAAAATAAAATAGAGCCAGGATCTTTTGTTGTTAGATGTCCAAGTAAGTCCTGATGTCCAAGTAAGACTGATGCTGCCAGCAGCCAGATACAGGAAAATGCCTTCCTCAGTTTGATCACAGGCAAACTTCTCTTAAGGTCTTTAGGAGAGCAGACACACTCAAAAGACAAACTGGTGGTCCATAGAATCTTCCCAGATCCCCAGGCTCAGGCCCTTGGTCACATGCCACTGTCAATCATTCCTAAGTTTGCATTTTTCAGTTTTTGCACAGTTTTGCAAATTACAAACCTTTTCATCCTTTATCACACTAGCCCTTACCACTCTTCTTTCTTGGAGTCACAATATTGACTCCAAGACCAAAGGTAAAGGTTTTAAAAAATAATAATAATTCCAGCTTGGACTGTCTATGATAAGCCCAAAGATCCCAACTTTGGGGACAAAAATCCACTATTTGATAAAAACTGCCAGGAAAATTGGAAGACAGTATGGGAGAGCTTAGGTTTGGATCAGCACCTCACACCCTACACCAAGATAAACTCAGAATGGGTGAATGACTTGAACATAAAGAAGGAAACTATAAGTAAATTAGCTGAACACAGTATAGTATACATGGCAGATCTGTGGGAAAGGAAAGATTTTAAAACCAAGCAAGAGTTGGAAAAAAATCACATGTAAAATAAAAAATTTTGATTACCTTAAATTAATAAGTGTTTGTACAAACAAAACGAATGCAACCAAAATTAAAGGGAAGCAATAAACTGGGAAAAAAATTTAATAACAAAAACCTTTGACAAAGGTCTGATTACTCAAATTTACAAAGAGCTAAATCAAATTACAAAAAATCAAGCCATTCTCCAGGCAATTTTCAGATAAAGAAATTAAAACTATTAATAAGCACATGAAAAAGTGTTCTAAATCTCTTATAATCAGAGAGATGCAAATCAAAACAACTCTGAGGTATCACCTCATACCTAGCAGATTGGCTAACATGACAGCAAAGGAAAGTAATGAATGCTGGAGGGGATATGGAAAAGTTGGGACATTAATACACTGCTAGTGAAATTGTGAATTGAGCCATCCATTCTGGAGGGCAATTTGGAACTATGCCCAAAGGGCGATAAAAGACTGTCTGCCCTTTGATCCAGTCATAGCACTGCTGGGTTTATAACCCCAAAGAGATAATAAGGAAAAAGACATGTACAAGAATATTTATAGCTGTGCTCTTTGTGGTGGCAAAAAAAAAAAATTGGAAAATGAGGGGATGCCCTTCAATTGGGGAATGGCTGAACAAATTGTGATATATGTTGGTGATGGAATACTATTGTGCCCAAAGGAATAATGAACTGGAAGAATTCCATGGGGACTGGAACAACCTCCAGGAATTGATGCAGAGTGAGAGGAGCAGAACCAGGAAAACATTGTACCCAGAGACTGATACACTGTGGTACAATCGAATGTAATGGACTTCCCCATTAGTGGCAATGCAGTGATCCTGAACAACCTGGAGGGATCTACGAGAAAGAACACTATCCACATCCAGAGGAGAAAACTGTGAGAGCAGAAATACCAAAGAAACATAACTGCTTGATTACATGGGTCAAGGGGATATGGCTGGGGATGTAGACTCTAAATGATCATCCCAGTGATCCCATCAACAACATAGAAATAGGTTCTGATCAATGACATGGGTAAAATCCAGTGGAATTGCACATAGGCTATGGGAAGGGGTGGGGGGAGGTGCGGAGGAGAGTAAATAGGAAAAGTCTGCAACAGAGCTGGAATAGCTGGGACTGCTGAGCTGTCACTCAAGGAGAACATTCTAATTGGAATGGTGACCAGGAAAGACTGTTGAGAAGGATCTAAAATCTTGGTCTCTTTGCTTGGGGACAGAAAGGAAGAAGGGCAAAAGTCCTGAGCTCTCTGATTTATCTCTGCCCTACTACAGTGACTGAATTTCAAGACCTGTTAACTAATTTTCCCATACCTGAACTATATTCCACCATCCTCTAACCTAAGAACTATTCTAGTATTAGGGAAACTCCAAACCCTCTTTCCCTCCATCTTCCTATATTTCCCTTTCTCCCCCCAAAAACCCTTACTTAATCTTAGAGAAGAGAAAGGAGTGATTTATTTGATACATCATAATACTTACTCTGAGTTGATTTTAGAGAGACCAACAGAAGAATCAATAGAAGGGCATGGAGGAAGGGAGGAGGGACAAGAAGGGAGGTAAACCAGGGAGTGTAAAGGGAGGAAAGAGGGAGGAAGGGAGGAGATTGGCTGATCTGATCTTGAATTATCATTTCTACTTAAATAATGCCCTATTACAGAGAGGAGGGAAGGAAAGAATATGATTCTTGTAACCAAGGAATAATGTTCTAAATTGACTAAATAAAATTAAAAAAAAAATCCAGCTTAGCCATTTATATCAAAAATATATTGGTTGTAAATAAAAAAAAACTAAAGAAAAAAGATAGAAAAAGGAAATAAGTGGGAAAGAAATTCTTATAATATATTGATCCCTAATCTAACAAATTCTTATCTAACAACCCAATCAATCTGACCCACAAGGGTCTCTTCCGTTCCTAACACAGTTGGGGCTATACTTTCTTCCTGTCTATCTTATACCCAAATATCTAAATCTATCTTATCCTTTCTAAATTCTTAACTTATACACAAAAGAGTAGTTGGTTTCTCTTCTTAGCTGTATAGTTGGAAAAAAAAAATTCAGAATCCCCACAACCTTCCTCCAAACTGACAGTAGACAAGCTGGGCTTGCAATGAATTTTCACCTAACGATCTTCTTCACTGTTATGGTCTGCTCGATGAATTTTTGATGTAGAAAAGCAACTGAGAATTTCCTAGTCTAGCTGAGCTGCTCTTGAGACCTCCTATCATGACAGGATCAGTTGAGTAACTGTCTCTCAAGGCATTCTGGGAAAATTCTCTTACCCACAATCCATCTCTAAGATTCCATTTAAAGAAACCTAACAACCCTCTAAAATAACTTATGTTACTTAACTCCATTTCCTACTGAACTCTTACTTAATTGGCTCTTAATTAACAAATATCCTATTACACCTCACACCATCTTTTCTGAATTGTTCTCCTTAGTCCTAGGTAAAATTATAGAGTTTCTGTATTTAGTATATGTTTTATTTGAAATGACTTTTTTCAGTTCTCTTTGCTAAGTCAGAAACATTCTTAAACTGTTGTTTCAATATGAAAGATGTGGAGAATCTCTTAATAGTTCTGTTCTATTTAAGTGTCAATTTGTTTCAGTACCAAAACAAAAATATGCTATTCCTTTGTAAACTATGCATAGTATAACAAGGAACACCACATTCTGGACTCACTCATCCAACTTGCAGATTTGGAGATCTGGGTCTATGAAAAAGGCAACTCCACCATACATTACCCTAAAGGACAGCAAACAGCATGTATGAACCTTATTTCAATGAGTCAATTGCCTGTTTCAATTGTCCTTAGGTGATAGTGATATTAAATGGTTAATGAAAGATTACACAAAATCTTCTTGCTAAGAAGCAATGAAATGACCCAAAGGGTTTGTTCCATTTCCTAGAAGGCCCCTTACTATTGAGATGATGAGAGAAGCTGAAGACTGCACAATAAATTCCTGTCCTGAACTGATCCCATACGTGGTACAATGAAGAAGTTGTCACTACTCAAGACTTAAACCTCTATGGCCATGAAAGTATCACATGATGATTTAGGACATCTAGGTCAAGAGAAAACCCTAGAACTAATGAGAAACCATTTTTAGTAGTGTAAGGTAGCAGCAAATTTCACTAAGAAATGCACGATTTGTGCCCAATAAGACCAAATAAAAATACTTGCCAACACATTATGAGTATATAGAAAGTAAAGTGCAAACAATGGAAGAAAGACAGCATGATGAAACAGATCAAGAAATGAACTGAATCAGGAAGACCTGAGTTCAAATTCTTGTCTCTGACATTTAACTTCTATGCACCAAGGAGACTTTTGTGGAAAGGAAAACTGGAGCAAGTTTTGGACCTTCTGCCATTCAGGTGGAACAAACAGCAATTGGAATGTTAGAGTAAAGATATTGACAAGAATGGCAGTTGGTGGGGGGAGGGGCAACTTAGAGTGATGGTTGGTCTCAGGGCTCTCTCTCTCCTGGCCCTCAGACTGGAAGGAGCCTCTCTCCCTGTCTCGAGAGAGAAGTACCTCTATTCCTGGATTGTTCCCAACTGGGTGCTCTACCTGGATTCCTGTGATTGTGTCATCAAACAAAAGCATTGAAGGGAAGTAGTTTGAACTGTAAGGCCAGTATTTAGGGGCATCAGCCGGAGGAGATAGGTCCAACCAGCTCTGCAGATCAGAACCTTTTCTTCCTCTTGCTGTCTACTGCTTAAGACTTTAAACTTAATAAAATTAGCACAGATTAGCATAGAAAGGAATAAAAGAAACCCTCCACCAGCCTGTGAGGCCTGGCCTTAGCTCAAAAGCTGAGAGAGACTCAAATACAATCTAGAGAAATCCTGATCCCCTCTTTCTTGATACCTCCCAATCCAAACTTGCTATTAAAATTCATCTTTATTTAAGTAACTGCGGTCAGATAAACATTTATTTTAAATGGGATTTCTCTTTCTATCTCTTGCTGTTGAGCTTATAGATAGTAAAGGGATATGCTGGTAATTTATTGGGTTTATATTATATCCTGCAACTTTGCTAAAGTTGTTAATTTTTTCAATTAGTTTTTTGCTGTTTCTCTAGCATATCATCATATCATCTGCAAAGAGTTATAGCTTTATTCCCTTGTTGCCTATTCTAATTTCTCCAATTCCTTCTTCTTTTATTATCATACCTAGCATCTTTAGTACAATATTGAATAGTAGTGGTGATAATAGGCATTGTCATTTCGCTCCTGATCTTATTAGGAAGGCTTCTAGCTTATCCCCATTAATGAGTACCATCATCTTGCTATAATACTGTTATTCGTGGGTTTAGTTCTGCTTCTGTCCACCTTTTAACACTGAGATCCACCATGAATTACAAAGATGTGGGAATCCCACCTCAAAAACCTGATCACTTAGACTCATCACTCAATATGTTCTGGGATTCCCCCAGATTTATTCACTCCTCCAAAAAACTTTTACATTGTTCATTTTATTTTACATATTTCTATTTTCATTTTTCTCTTTTTCTTTTAGTGCTACCAACCAAAAAGTATTTTCCATAGATGAAAGCAAATATATCTTCCTATTACCTTGAGGGATGTAGAGGCAGAATAGGCATCATATTTTAGTTTAGCTCTGGTTGCTCCAAATGAATGTAACTACACATTCTGATACACACATTAGATCAAGAAAGTGATTATTCTTAGATTGGAGGTCACCAAAAGAAGATATTCCTTCCTTCTTTTTTTTAATCCTAACCTTCTTTCTTAGAATCAATGTTATGTATTGGTTCCAAGGCAGAAGAGTAGTAAGGGTTTGGCAATGGGGGTTAAGTGATTTGCTCAGGGTCACACAACTAGGAAGCGCCTAAAGCCAGATTTGAACCCAGAATCTGTCACTCTCAATCCACTGAGCCACCTACCCATTCCTTCCTTCATTTAAAAAGCATGATTGATTTGGATTAGGTGCATGGGATCTGTACTTGCTGTTTTCCTGTGATAGACAATTTCCAAACATTTTTCCCATACACGTTAGGTGTATCTCCTTAAAAGCTTTTGTCACTTGGTTAGCTTAAAGAATTCAGAGACTTTCACTTGACTGAATCAAGTCAAGGTGTCCTCAACTCCTATCTTTACTGGATATCTTTCTCTTTCTGAGGCTAAGTAAATAGTCTTTGGCTAACTGTCAGATAATCTTAGAGTATCTCATTTTGTTCAAAATTCAAACCTGAACTAACAAAGCCTGACCTGAGTTAGACCTAGTCCAACTTTAGAAAAACAAAAGTTGTGTAATAGCCTTGCCAAGACGGGGTTGAGTAGTTTGCTGAATGAGATGGTTATAGATTGAGAGGATGGTCTGCAGGGGACAGATGTAGAGGATGGAGGCATGAGACTAACAGGGAAAAAATTCTGGAATGTTGAAAAAAGAGGGTTAAGCTGAAAAACTCAGAAGTAGTTAGTCTCTCTGGGGCTTGCTACCTGGTGGATTCCCTTTACCTGTCCTTTAAGACCTGTGTTTCCTGAGATCCTTGAATTGAAGCTAATCTGACTCAACATCCAGTCAAGGGCAGCTGTTAGTGAGTGTGAGAGCTGAGTCCATCCCAACTTGGGATCTTTCCCTGGGCCCTCTAAGCTTACCACAGACCATTACCCTTTACTATTAACTAAGGGGGGTTTAGTGCAGAAATTAGCTAGTGCAGGTGTAAAAATGGACTTGAATCCAGGACTTCAATCCCCAGAAATCCTTCCTCCACTTCCCCAGAGTGCTTTGTAATCTCACTGGGTTCTCACCTGGGCGGAGAGGAAAATCATTATTTAGAGGGTCTCCGCCCACGGCAGGCGCTCTTCTCTTCCTGGCTCTGCTGGCAAACAGACGCCTCTCATGATGTGAGTGAAATTTGGGTGGGCCTCATGGCCCACGTAGCTTGTGCTTCTCTTGCTTGTATTTTCTTTAATCCTCAACCTTTAATAAACCTCTAAAAATATAATACTCCTTGCAGAGAGAAACTAATTTCTACCTGCCTCAGTTTCCCAAAATTTTAACTGTTACACAGGAACTGGGAATTGTAGGTAATTGAGGTGGGGGTTAGAGTAGAACAACAAGTCTGTGAAGACTCAAGGAGACATTTAGATCACTGGGATTTTAGTGAGAGGGAATTAGTATCAGGGTTACCCTATTTCTTGTTCAACCTTTCCCCATTTAATAAAAATACTTTCCCAATTATTGAGTAGTCTGTGTGTTGTTCTCAGAACAGGTTCTGCCCTGGTCTGTGTTAACTGTTGACTTTCAACCGATAGTGTAACATCTTTTTACTGGCCCAATTCAATCCATCCTATCCAATTCCTAAAACCACCCTAATGCATGTGACTCTAAAAAGGGAGATCAGTGAGAGAAAAGGGAGAGTCCATGGAAGAAAATGAGTGAGAATCAAGGCATGTACTTTGAATGAAAATGGAAGACATCCAAGGAACTGTAGACAAGTGGGAAACGGTAACTAGCATTGCTATATGTCTGTTGCTCTCAATCCACTAAGCCACCTAGCTGCCCCCCTAGTTCCTTGACTCTTATATGTCTTATTGCATAATTGAATCTGAATAACTTCCTTGATTACTGTTTTTATGGCTTACTTCCATGAATATGTTCACTTTATTATTGACTTTTGAATACTAAATGTTTGTTGAAGGTGGAATTAAATTGGCTCAGATAAAGCTAACTTTTCTGGGTTTGGTGCAAGATTATTTTCCACTTGAAACAACCAGGAAAAGTGTCCTTTAGCCTATTAGAATTGTAACAGACAGGCAGAATTGTAGCCCAATAGCCTTCTTGAGGAGTAAATAAATGAGAGCCCATCCTCAATCATCTTCTAGAACCTATAAAGGTAGAAAGCCACTCCACCCAGAGATTATATGTAACAGTTCAGATCATATCTACCTAATAACATGTATCTATCATATCTATTTAAAAATCCCCTTCAACAGGATGTCTCAGGTTCCTGTAAGCCAGGTAAACTCTTTACAATTGTTTTCAGGGCCAGAAATACTGGTGCATACATGCCTGCTGTAGTCCTTTTCCCCTGGAGGGGAAGGAGAGGCTGGGGAATCCCTTGGGTCTGAGATCCCTGACCTATAGTAGAGCTAAAGCTGTTTGAGTTTTAGTGCTAAGTTCAACACCAGTGTAGTAAGCCTTCAAAGGGCCCAAATCAGGCAGACAACAAGTATTTGTTAAATGCCTACTATGTGCCAGGTACTGCACTAGATTCAGGGGATACAAAAGTAACATAAAAACCAGTCTTTGTTCTCAAGTTCATAATCTAAAGAGAGAGACAATATGAATATAACTATGTACAAACAAAATATAGATAGGTTAAATTGGAAATAATCAACAAAGAGAAAGTTCTAGAATTAAGGGGAATTAGGGATGAATTCCTATAGGTGTGATTTTAGTTGGGATTTGAAGGAAGCCAGAGAGATGAAGATGAGGAGAGAGAACATTCTAGGCATGGGGGGGACAGCCAGTGAAAATACCCAAATCTGGGCAATGGAATCTTGTTCAAATAATAGCAAGGAGGATGGATGGGAGGTAGGAGACTAATATATAAGAAGACTGGAGGGGAGCAGATTATGAAGGACTTTGAACCCCAAACAGAAGGTTTTATATTTGATCCTGGAAGTAATAGGGAGGCATTGGAGTTTATTGAATGGGGGGAGGGAGGGAGGATCAGGAAGCATTTTAGGAAGATCTTTCTGACACTCAAGGGATGGATGAACTGGAGCAAAGACAGAATTAAGGTAGGGAGAAGGCTATTGCAATAGGTGATATTAACTGGGATATATTAGGTGTCAGGTCAGAAAAATCAGCAAGGAGAAAGTTTGACTTTCAAATTGTAGTAAGGTCAAGCAGTGAATGGGGCACCTATGTGGAACAGTGGATAGACTGCTGGGGCTAGAGTAAGGAAGGCTCATCCTCCTGAATTCAAATCCGAACTCAGATACTTACTAGCAAGGTGACCCTGGGCAAATCACTTAACCTTGTTTGCCTCAGTTTCCTCATATGTAAAATGAGCTGGAAAAGGAAATGACAAGCTACTCCAGGATCTTTGCCAAGAACACATCAATTAGAATCAGGAAGTCAGTCATGACTGAAAAATGACAAAAGAAGCAGTGAGTGGTCACTGTAATTTCCAGTGTAGGTAAGATAAGGAGATTTATTTTTTAAAAAGCAGTTATTTTCTTCATTTCCTTTAAAAATCATAACATGGACCCAGGAGGCACCATTTTTAACTTTAAACCCATTTAATTCAGGAGCTAGGAGCAAGGATAAAATGAGGTAGTGTGAGACCAGGGTTAGGGTTAGATTCGCTAGCTAAACTTATCAGGCACTGTCCTTAGGTTAAAAGCTGACTCCTGGATCACCTAATGTTTGCCTCATTCTCTCTCCCTTACTACCTCAGACCATATAATCAAAGGTGGACCCAATGTTTTCCTCTCTCTGTCTCTACTCACATAAAATTTTACCAAGACAAAGATCTCATTATTTCTGAGTTTTTTGCTTTGTTTTGGTCTTGTTTTGTTAAATAAACCCAGCCGGAAGAGTCACTGAAACCAGGCTTTTGATGAGATAAGAGAAAGCTCTTATCTAGAGAAAGGGAAGCATTATAGATGGAGAGCTGAAAGGGATCTCAGAGATCACATTGTCCAACAGTCTCATTTTACAGAAGAAGATAATGAGTCCTGAAGATATTAGATTAAGTTGCCTTCCCAAGGTCATGAGACAGTGACAGAGCCAGTATAATCCATGTCCCTCTTCAGACTCTAAGATACAATTCCTCTCTACTCTACCCCACAATCTTCATTTGAAGGAGAATGAGGAAAGAAGGAAGTCGTATAACTTGGCTTCTTCTTGATTTCATCTCAACCCTAAGCATTGCTGAGACAGCTGTGTGCTTTCTGCATAAGCTCCTTGTTGTCCTTTTTGACCAGGAAGCCTCCCACCCTTCTCAGGAAGAATTGTAGACATAGCAACCTATTAGCAGAGCCACCCAAGCATCATGGGACTGTTTTTTGCACACTGAGTACCATGACTGGGAGCATCTTACAGTGTTTGCTCAAAATAGTATGGAAAAAAAAATCAAAAAGCTATTACATACTTATGTAATAATGACTACTTAAAGGCACTGTATAAGAATTGTATGCCTTTTATTTTTATTTATTTTTTTAAACCCTTCCCTTCCATCTTGGAATCAATACTATGTATTGGTTCCAAGGCAGAAGAGTGGTAAGGGCTAGGCAATGGGGGGAGGGAGGGTTGAAATGACTTGCCCATGGTCACACAGCTGAGAAGTGTCTGAGGCCAAATTTGAACCTAGGACCTCCTGTACACCTTTTAGATAAGAAACCAGCTCTAGTCATAACACCATCTCTGTGAGGGACTTTGCATTTGGCTATTATTATTCAACATTTATATAGCACTTTAAGGATTTCAAAGCACTTGGTCATAACAGAGGCATGGAGTTATTGCTACAGAGCTATGTCTGTGATACAAAAGGGGAAAAAAAGTTTTTAAGCTTAAATATTTTAACCAGAGTTCACAAGCCTTAGGATTTTTAATGTTCAGTTTGTTTATGTTTAATGTTCAGTTTTAATGTTTCAGTAGTGTCCAATTCTTTGGGACTCCATTTGGAATTATTTTTTGGCAAAAATACTGGAGTTGTTTGCCATTTCCTTCTCCGGCTAATTTTGTAGCTGAGGAAACTGAGGTAAACAAGGTTGAGTGACTTGCCTAGTATTACACAGATAATAAGTGTCTGAAGCTAGATTTGAACTCAGGAAGATGAATCTTCTTGGCTTCAGGCCTGGCACTTTATCCATTGTACTCCAGCTGCCCTTGTCCTAGGAAATCTGCATTTATCCCCACTACTGCCATTTAAAGTCATTTTCTTTTTGGTCTTCTTACTCCTTAAGTAAATAAATGAGGAGAAAAAATTGGGTTTCCACATTCCTCAAACTTTATCTGTGATCAACTAATTATCTCCCTGATTCCATAAATGATACAAGGGCTCTGTATTTTTGACTAGGACAGTGGAAATGAGAGGACCTAGACCTTAATGCTGAGTCTACCCATTCCCTGTATAGCCAAATCACATTACATCTCTGGGCCTCAGTTCCCACATTTATAAAAATTAGTTGGATAGACTAGACTAAATACACGTGACAGAGGGGGTTGCTTCCCTCCCTTTCTCCACTGTGCCTGAGGACATTTCTCACATCACCTGCCCCTCTGCCCAGCAGCCCAATGGGAGCACTTCCTCTCTTCCCTGTTTGGAGAAAGGAGGCAGTTCACATGTGGCTGAGGGTTGCAGTTTGGGCACTCAGAAAAAGGTTTGCCATCACTGGGCTAGACAGTCTGTGAGGTCCCTTCCCAGCTCTAAATCTGTGATCCTCATCATCTGGTTCCAAGATAAAGCACAAAATGTAGTTGCAACAGTCTCTTCCTGAGTATATCTTCCTCCACCCCTCACTTTGTTTAAAAGAATTTCATATATTCACATACTGTCCTTCTCACTCCAACCTCATATCCATAGAGCCACCCTCAACTTTCTACCCCTTTTTAGTTACTGTATCCTAATTTCAAAGGTAAAATCTAGTCACAACTGTCTCAAAATGTATTTTGCCTGATATACATTTTAGTTTAACTATTAGACACTAAGCTAAGATGTCCTGGTTTTACTACTTTTTAATGGTTAAAAGTTAGGGAAGTCACTTTTTGCAAACTATTTATATAGAGGTGGTTGGGGAATACAGGGGGTGGTGGGAAAGTGTGGAATGGAGGGAGATTAGAGTGACAGTTTCCGATGGAAAAGGTGGCCTCACTTTCTTTTGATCTAACCTACCTGATGGTTTGGGGGGAGGTACTTGGGACCTGTCATGTCACTGGTATGAGGAATTCCCAGATAAGGAAATTCCCTTTATCCAAACAGATTTGCAACTGTTTTAGAGAATTTCCTGGGGCACTAAAAGGTTGAATGACTTGTGCAATGTCATCTAGCTAATATATGTGAAAGGGGCAGTTCTGGGCAGGCAGAACTTCAGGTGCAACTTTTGAAGCATATAGTCTGGTGGGGTTCCTTCCTATTCTGGGTGTGACTGAGATTATCTAGAGCTTTGGGTGTGCTTTTGTGGAGAGAAGGGGAGGAGACCTCAGAATGCCTGATTCCAATGGAAACTAGAGGCAGGGAGAGGTGTAACTGGTGATGAGAGCTCCAGGTACTGTAAGTGCTGACCTACCCTCTAGGACCCCAAGAGGATTCAAATTCTTATAAAGTTGACAATAGCAAAGAAAAATGAAGCCCTCAGATCCGAAGTAATGAAATGCTTGATACAAGAGGGATGATTCTGAGAGGCAATTTTACTGTCCCCATTATCCTGGAGTACCTAGGTAGCACAGTGGACAGAGCACTGGACCTGGAGTCATGAAGACTCACCCAGAGTTCAAATCCGGCCTCAGACACTTACTAGCTAAGTGATTCTGAGCAAGTCACTTCATTCTTTTTGTCTCCTTTTCCTCATCTGTCAAATGAGCTGGAAAAGGAAATGGCAAACCATCTCAGTATTTTTGCCAAGAAAACACCAAATGGAGTCACAAAGAGTTGGATGTTACTCGAAGATTACAGTATATCAACAAAATTATCCTGTTGGGAAGCTGGGCTGTCCCTATTGAACAGGAGAGTTCTGATTTTTGGAAAAATTGTGTCCTGGAAAGGTAGTTGGTTTGTCCAGAATACCAAACCACACGCCCCCAACCACACCATTTTTACATAAATTTACATTTATTTTTTTGTTCCTGATTATTATATAGGAATATAAATATATAAAAATATAAATATATTTCCTGAGACTTTATTGTCGTGAGGAACTCCCAGATGAGAAACTCCCTTTATCAGGGCAGATCTGCTCTGACTCTGCACTTAGAGGCTTAGAGATCTGCTCATGGCATTGAGAGACTCTCACTTTGCATCACACAAATCATAGATTGGATTTTAATCTAGGATTTTCTGCCTTTAAGACCAGTGAGTATTTCATTATATCCATCTCTGTTTCCTCTTAGCCATCCTTTTTGAGACTTCCCCTTCCCTCCGGGTGAGCAGGAGTGCCCACATAGACACCATTGTCCTTACAAATGCAGTAGACTCGACCCTTAGTTTGTTGAGGAAACATGTTCTTGGTTCCATGTGCAACCACCATTTTGCCACCTTTCTGCAGCCTTGAATTTTGAACTAGAAAAGCCAGACTATAACTGGCTTTCATGAATTAGTTTTACAGACAAACTCTTTAGTAAGAGAACACAATTAAAATACAGGCAAGTCTTAAATACAGGCTTCAACGGAAGAGGGCATTTGGTGTGGCTAATTGAAATCCATGGCTAATTCACCCAGCTGGGTCTAGGGCCATGTCTTTGCTCCACCCCTGCCCAGAACCTTCCTGTGGTGATGAGTGAGACTGGAACCAGGTGAGCCAAGCTGCTTCATCCCCCAAACCCCCCAAGCTGAAATGGGGACAAGATGGTTCCCCAGTGGGAGAATGCAATCTTGTTGACTATGCGGTTGGGAAGGCAAAGGGTTTCTTTTTAGCACATGCAAATGATATTGGACAGGACAGATGAGAGAGTATGGTAATTCTAAAAGGAAAAGGATACTGCCTCCCTACAGGCTTATGATTGAAAGGTGGGCTAAAGGATGGAGAGGACTTAAAGCCTCAGGGAAGAATAGGGGAGTTTGCAGCCAGGCACCAGAAAAGTCAGACTGGAATATGTGATTAATTTACCTACCAAGAAAAAAATGAATTGAATGTTTTATTTTACATAATTGCTGCTGGGTTGTTTTTTTTTTAACTCAACATGTAAATTTATGCAAATAAGAGTGGAAATGTATAGAAAATCTGTGTCCTGGGATTTCCTTGAAATGATCTGTCAGCTTTTACCCTCCCTCTTCCAGTACAGCTGCTCAATATTATGATATGAAATCTAGCTTTCACCAGATCCCAGAATACTAAAACTAGGAGACAATGCTCAAAGCTTGGAGAAGAAAATTTGAAGATAAGAAGAGAATGAATGCTTTTTTCCATAGTAATAAATGAACAAGACCTTTCTTATACATAACTCATTCAAATAGAAAATATAGTCATAAATGATTTAAGTAAATTCATAGAAGCTACATCTGTGGCTATTTAAAGAGCTAGCAGTATTTGTAATATATATCTTTCGGAAAATGCTATCAAGTAATGGTTATAGATTTCTTAATTTCTGAAAAAGCTAATGTCTGGGTTAATTAGAATAGAACCAAGCAAGATAATCCAGAAATGCTACACGCACACCCCACCATTTTGGATACTCTTTTAAAAGAAGCTTTTCAGTTCCAGTTTGGATAGGTTTGTGCCTATTGAGTAAAATATTTTTCATCACTACTATTTACATTGTTCATGGGTTTTTTTTTTTCTGTTTTCTTACAGAGTTAAAGTTTCTGCAGAGCTTAGAAGATTTGACAGTACTTTTTTGGGATTGAGTAGCCTTTGAACACTGAGAGTACTGATTTCATACCTTTTGCATCTATTTCCTACTCTCTTGAACTAACAGAACATGTTCTCTTCCAGCTCTAGAATTCTTTTTTGGCTACCATTTCCAAAATTTTCCTGGAATTCTTTTATAGTGGTAAAACAGAAAGCCTCAGGTGGCACCAACAACCTTTTTAGACATGTGTGCTATATTAGTTATGGTCTGATATCATGTTCTATACCCTAGCTCTCACTTTTGCTTTTGTGACAACAACTAGGCATCATCTGGATAATAAACTTAGAGATCTGAAGTGTCATGCCCATTTTTTAATGGGTTATATTTTTTCTCATAGACCTTCATGCTGTAACTTCTTTTGCCACAAATCACCCAAGGATAGAAAAAATTCATCCAAAGTTGTCAAATTATAATCTAGGGAAAAAAGAAGAAATATCTATCTACATGGTAGTTATTAAGACACAAAAAAAGTATAGTGGGAAGACTATTGGTTTAAACACCTTATACCTTGAAATAATCAAGATATACTAGGGGGAAATCTTCATTAAATTCCTGAAGCTTTAGAGAAGGAAGTCTTAGCTTGACACAGGGCTCCAAAAGCATCTCTACTCAATTCAGAGCCATGCTGAACAAGCCTTTATAAATGTAGTTGTCCCTTTCCCCCCAGTTTCAGTGTGAATATTTTGAATGATAAGTTTTGCAGCTAACAAATAGAGCTTTCATCCAACCTATTCTCTGTGGTCAAACTATAAAAGTGCAATGAGAACACCAAGAAAACTAAGCAAGGAAAAAAATACAAACAGCAAAGAAGGGAATCAAGTATTAACATCATGTTCTACACCCATATATAAGTAGATAAAATCCATTACACCTTCAAGGGCACTCTAATTTGCTTCCCATTTAATTCTCTGATCTTTCAGCATGGCAGCAGGATGAAACCCCTTTGGAACTCATACCAAGTTGGCAAATACTTAGGTGGAAGCACCAACTTTGCCTTAAAGTCTGTGAGAGTCTGTCCAGGTAGTTTATGGAATTAGGTAAAGATTAAAGGCAGGCCTACAACCAAGTAAAGTTTGGGGAGTTATTTTAATAAGCAGAATTTCTATAATACTTCATCATGCATATGCGGTTTCATTTGAGTCTCACAACTCTTTGAGATACATGCTGTTATAAATTTAATTTAATTCAGGTATGTGCTATCTAAATCTCCATTTTAATTTCATATTAATTGACTTCCCTAAGTCAATTACTTACAGTTAATAAGTCTCTTAGGTAGGAGTTAGTAATAACTTTTGGTTAGTAAGTGTCTGCGGTGTAATTTGAATTGAGGCCTTCTTGACTCTACTGCATTCTACCCACTATATATCACCTATCTGCCCACCCAGTTTGGGGTTTGGCAGAGCATGAAAGTGAGAAGACAAGGTCCCCAGGTCCCATGACAGAGGAGAGTATTAATTGATTATTTGTAGGTACAAGACTAAAATGACAGAAAAGTAAATCTCTAAATTCTCTAGAAGACTGATAGACTGGGAGAACTAGAAGAGGTATAGTAGCCTGAGGTCTTGGTAAGAATTAGGTCAAAGTTAGGAGATATAAGTCCCAAAGGGAGATGAAAAGAGGAGGGGCTGTGTTAAGAGAAGGAAACTTCAGTGTTCTGGGTCTTGGATACAAGTAATGGTGAGATCAAGACAATCCCCTTATATGGCCTAAGTAGAAGTGAAGTTGAGGAAGGAATTCAGAGGTCAGCATATTTGAAGGGATATCTAGATGTATATTGAAGTTACTAAGGATAAGGGCAGGAGTAGGGATAGAGATGAAGATAATAAACCCTTTGAGAAATGAAAGCAATTAACCTTTAGGATCTGCTTGAAGGAAACAGATGGAGGGAACCTCAGAGGAGAAGAGGTTGCTGAAACATGGCCACTGAGATGAGAGATAGTCACTTGCAGAAGGATGTATTTTGGTAATAATAGAAGCTAGAACTTATATAATGCTTTAAAGTACAAAGTATTATATATATATATATATATATATTTCATATGTATTAATATAAGTAGTTATATATAATAAATATATACTATAAAATTATATAATATATATTATTATAATATAAATTTCCTTTTTATATTATATGTGTAATATATAAAATACTGAATATCATAAATACATAAAAATATAAGTAGTATATATTAATATAAGTATTTCTATAGTGCTTTATATTGTGCAAAGTGTTTTATAAATATAATCTCACGTTATCTTTACAACAATCCTGGAAGACAGGTACTATTATATACTTTACCCATTTTACAAATGAGAAAACTGAGCCAGAGGTTAAATGGCTTACCCAAGATCAAATAGCTAGCATAGACAGTTCTGCTAATAGTCTTGTTTTAAAAATGTGAACTTGTTCCAACAATTTTGACATATTAGGGAACAAGAAATTTGAATTTTCTTTTGCATGATTTCATCCATGAGAAATAATGAGAGAACCAAAAATTGTGCCACTTCCCAATATCTCACAAACTACTATCCTCTATACCCAGCTTATAGAAGCAAACTTCAGGTCTTTGCCAAGGTAAAGTGCCTCATTTATTGTTTTTCTTTTGATGCAGTATGGACAGTGGTTGGAGAATTTTAACTCAACTCTCTCACAATTTAGCCCCAGGAATGCCTTCACTACTTGTTGTAGTATGTTTATATTTCTTGACCATTTAACATATGAAAGCATGCTATCATTTTTATTAGGTTCCAGTTCTTAATATGTCACTGACAATTTTTTGAGTATTATACTCTAACCTTATTTTCTTGTAAACCCAGTGGCTTTATTGTGTAATTTTTTTAGGAAAAATTTTTGTGATTTTTAGAAAAACACATATGTCAAGTTATAGCAGAACTGCTTGAGACCAGAACTGAACTCAAGTCTTCCTGACTGGAAGGTCAGAACTCTATCCATTGTGCCACACTGAGCTATCTCAGGAATGTAATGATTCTTCCTCCTGGCTCTCTACAGGATAGATAGAACAACCCACACTGGAAAGGGTGAGCAGATCTTTTGGAAGATGTTTGATTTACTTGTGTATAAGAAGATGGAAAGAGCTGTAAGAAATGATGAGCAATTTGTTTTTAGATAAACATGGAAATAATAAAGAGTGAAACAAGCAGAATCATGAAAATGTTGTATATAGTAACAACAATGTTGTTTGAAATACGTCTGAAGAACAAAGTTATCCTGAGCATTATGAATATTTTCTACAACTACAAAAGACCTCTGAAGGAAGATACTAGCAATCTTGAGAAAAAGAGCATGGTTTTAGGGTTTACATAAATATATATGTGTGTATTTGTGTGTGAGAGAGAAATAGTGGTGTTCTCTAGTGCTGAGCAGGGAAAAAGTAGGGTGACAGCTCAGAACTTAAAAAGTAACAAAAAATAAATTTAAGTTTAAAAAATGTAAAGAGTATGAAAAGGAAAGATAGAGGATAAAGGGAAATTTGTTGACAACTGAAAAAGTTACTCCATGGAAAGTCAGGGCAGAGAAGAATAGAGAGGCAGGGATAGGATTGAGAACTGAACAACAAAAAAGATAATATTAGGGATAAAGATAAGGATGGGGACAGGATGAAGGATAGGGATAGAGATTCCAGAAATAGGATTAAGGATGAGATAGATTTTAGGTCAAGAACAGCTGTGGAGTGCAGCTGTTAAGGTACCAAGTCTGGCATCAGGAAGACATAAATCTTCCTGAATTCAGAGCTGGCCTCAGATACTTATCAACTGTGTGACTATGGATAAGTCATTTTATCTTGTTTGCCTCAGTTTCCTCAAACACAAAGTGATCTGGGAAAGAAAATGGCAGACCGCTCCAGTCTCTTTGCCAAGAAAACCTCAATGGAGTCACAGAGTAAGACATGAATGAACAACAACAACAAAGTTAAGGTTAAGGAAAAGGATAAGGAGAGTGTGTGAGGGAAGGTAGCAAAAATAAAGTTTTTATCATAGCAGATTTCAACTATGAATTACAAAAATGAGGAGTGGAAGTTGGAAGTTTGCTCACCATAGCCTATGGATTAGGATATTGAATGGCAAAAGTCAGTACTAGGAGTAACAGTGGTAATATTAGTTAGGAATATAGCATGAGGGATACAGGGACATATTTTGTAGGTAGTCACACATTTATTTGTTGTGTAATCAGAGCAAGTTAGTTGAGCTTTAGAAACTGTATCTGTGATCTAGCTGGCATGGGAATTCTTGGGCATGGAAAATCCCTGTGCCAATATAGATCAGCATCTTCTCTGCAATGTACAGTCTTGGGGAATTGCCTCCAGTGCTGAGAAGATAAGCCCAGAGTCACACATCCAATGCGTGTCTCCCTGACTCAAAAAACTAGTCATTACTTTATGCTATCTCCTCTTAAGAGAAAATTTTTAAAATTAATTTATTTAGTCAATTTAGAACATTTTTCCTTAGTTACAAAAATCACATTATTTCCCTCCTTCCCCTCCCTCCACCCTTCCTGCAGCCGACATGCAATTTCATTGGGTATTACATGCGTTTAAGGGGAATTTTTAACAGAGATAACTGAAGCGAAATAAGAATAAATAGAACCTAGATGTTGATGTATGTGTGGATCAAATGAGATAATGACTGTAAAATTGCTTTAAAATCTTAAGATGTTATATAAATTTCAGTTATTATCATCATCGTTATTTAATCTAGTCATCACAGTTGTTGGAGGGAAGGAGCTAAGTCCAACAGGGTTAATGGTAATGGCATTTGGGAAGATCATTTGGTGAATAAGGCAGATAAGTGGCATGATAGATAGAACACCAGGGCTGGAGTTGGGAGGACCTCAGTTCAAATCTATCCTCAGATACTTCCTAACTATATGACCCTGGGCAAGTCACTTAACCCCAAATGTCTAGTCCTTGTTTCTCCTCTGTCTTAGAACTGATAGTAAGACAGAAGGTAAGGGAAGAGGAGGAGGAGGAAAAGAAGGAGAAAGAGAAGAAAAGGGCAAGAAGAAGGAGGAGTAAAAGGAGGAGAAGAAGAAGGGAGGGGAAGGAGGAGAAGGAGAAGACAATAATGACCCATGGTTCTGCCAAACCTTTGGTCATTTGTCTTCACCTTTACTTCCAATCACAAAGCCAGGGATGGAAAGCACATAATGAAAGTGGTAACAGCGTCTCCTCTTTCCTCAGTGACTTCAGTCCCTACCTCACCAGGCATTTGGTGGTGATGAAGAACTAAGTATATGCTAATTTAACTCATGATAATGGAGAGATAGGCATACGGAGATGGGTAAGTGACACTGTGGACCAGGTCATAGTCAGGAAGAACTGAATTCAAATTGGACCTCAGACACTCACTAGCTGTGTTACCCTGGGCAAGTCACTTAAACTCTGTTTGCCTTAATCCACTGGAGAAGAGAATTTTATCTTTGCCAAGAAAACCTTATAAGGGATGATAAAGAGTCAGACATTATTGAACAGTTGAACAACAATAACAACAAAATAGAGTAGTAGCTGATGAAGTAAATTAAGTAAAAAAATAAACCAGCCTTGAAGTCAGAAGGACATGAGTTTGAATTTTCCCAGTGTGGTGATGTGATCCTGGGCAAGGCACTCAATGCCTGGAGCAATTCAATAAGGACTACAAGATGCAAACATCTACTGCTCTAAGTTCCCTACATCAATAAAATCATTGTACCCCCCCAAAATGGTGGGCAGCACATAATGATGAAGGATGGAGCATTGCCTCCCCACCTCCACAAAAGATAGGAATTAAAAGGTAAGAAGTAATACCTGAGAGCAGTCAATGATGACTAAAGAGTTCAAAGTCCCATAGTATGTAACTATCATTGTCTAGCACTTTCAGAATACTAGCTAGGTGATGCAGAGGAAAGAGCACTGGGCCTGAAGTCAGAAAGACATCTTCCTGAGTTCAAATCCAGTCTCAGACACTAACTGTATGATCCTGGCCAAGTCACTTTATCCTGTTTGCCTCAGTTTCTTAATCTGTCAAATGAGCTGGAGATAGAAGTTGCGAACCACTCCAGTGTCTTTGCCAAGAAAACTCCAAATGGGTTCATGAAGAGTCATGACTGAAAAGTGACTCAACAATAACAATAACAAACCTCTCACTCCTTGGACTTTCTGGACCCAGACTTTTGCATGAGGGAATAACTCCCTTAGAGTGAGATTTGAGAATTTTTTTCTCACAGTAAACAGAACACTGAAGGCATTTCACTGTTTCCCTCAGCTGGAATTCAGTTCAACTCGAAGTCTTTTTTTTTTTCATCAGTGAGAAAAGCAGCCCTGAAAACTACCTAGGGAGGAGGCTACATGTTTGTACACCTTGAGTAATGCAGGCAAAATGTCACCTCATACAATAACATCTGACCAGAAAGATGACTCCATAAAACAGCTTGAGAAACTCCTAGAAAATGCCATAAAACTAGACAAATGCTAAGACAGAGGACCTCCCTTACTACAGGAAGGGCAGTCTATTTTATGGTCTCCTCTGAGTCATATAAAACTATTTAGCACTGTCTGAAACCCACACAAATAATAAAAGACAATATCTGTAGAGTACATTCAGTTATTAGGTTTATAAAAAAATAATTCATTGTAATTGCATGTAGAGGCTCAAGAGAGAATAAAAATGGAAAATCGCAAACATATGGACAATGCCAGACTTGTTTTTCCTCCTCTGCAATGGGAGCATTCCAGAGAGGCCCAAACAACCCAGAACAGATGACAAAGAAAGCCTATATACATCTATATAATAGCACTCTTACTATTTAGAGTACATATCTATGTATTATTTATTTGGGGCATCTATGTGTATACCTATACATTACACATGCATGTATAAACATCAACACTAAATGATATATATTTATAAGAAATAATTTTCTTTTCAGGATTAAAAATAATGCTGCCAAAGGAAAGGCAATGTGTCCCTTGGAAACATCAGATTTGGTAACAGGATTTTTGCCCTTCTACAAATGTTAATTATTCTTTCTCTGTCTACAATGCGGGCTTTTTTTTTTCCACTTACACTTCAACTCAGTATCTCAGACTTAAAAAAAAAAACCTTACCTTCCATCTTGGAATTAAAACTAAGGATTGATTCTAACACAAAAGAGCAGTAAGGGCCAGGCAATGGGGAGTGAAGTGTCTGAGGTTAGATTTGAACTTGTGTAAAAAATAGACTCGAATACAGGACTACAATCCCCATGAGCCTTTGCTCCACTTCCCCAGAATGCCTTGTAATCTCACCTGGGCCGAGATCGAGAAGATATTTAAGCAAAGGCTTTTGAAGGGCTCGGCCCTTTTGGGACTTCCGCGTTTGGAGCAGAGGCATCTCTTCCATGATGTGAGGTTATTTTGTCTAGGCCTCTGGCCTAGGCACATGTTTCTTACTTGTATATTCTTAATCTTTAACCTTTAATAAACCTCTAAAAATATATATATTCCTTGCAGAGAGAAACTAATTTCTACCTGCCTCAGATGCCTCAGTCTCCCCCTCTCCCCTAAATTTTAATCCTTACACTTGGTGAAAATGAGTCTTCTTGGTTCCAGGACCAGCACTCTCTCGACCACACGATATTGTTTAGCAAGAATGTTTATCTCTAGCCCTGACTGTCAATCCACTGTGCCACCCAGCTGCTCCCAGTTTCTCTCACTTTTAACAAAACTCAGCTGAAAAATATCTAGTGTGGCTTCTGGCAGAAAAATGGTAGGAACTGCTGAAAGAGGAAATTTTACTTTATCCCAACTGGGAGGCAGGGTGGAAAATGACTAGACATTTCTGTAGAATGACTACTCTTTTTCAATTGATCAAAACAAATATTGTATATCCTGTAAGTTATGTAGTTTCTCATTTTATAGATGAGGAAACTGAGGCCCAGGTCACACAAGAAGTTCTACCAATGCTGATGAGTAGCTGCCCACATCTTAAAATGTTAGAGTTGCCTCGGCACTGAAGCTATGTCCTCTGTGTACCACACCCCCTTCTGCAAACATAATAAAACAAAATGTAATGGTCTCTATACACTTCAAAAGATTTAGTTTCATTGATATTATATTCTCCCCACCTTAGCTGATTGCCTTTGCGAGCTGCTGTGCCCCAAAACAAGGGAGCGTAACCTTCCAATGATGAACCTTTGAACACCTAACTAGGCTGGCCTTTGAGAGTCCATAGGGCTCATTCTTTAACCCTTTCTGCAGTATCAGAACTTAACTACAGTCTGAGCTATTGAGGGAGACTTCAGCAAGAAAAGGAGGCAATCATCTAATGTGTCCCTCTTCAAAAATAATGATTCTCCTTAGAAGTCTGACCATACTCATTGTCAGGAAATTCCCCCTTGTCATACAGCATCAAATAATAAATACCTAACTATGTATTCCCATTATTGTTAATCAGTTGTTTCACTCATGCTGAACTCTTTCTGACCCCATTTTAGGTTTTTTTGGACAAAGATATTGGAGTGGTTTGCCGTTTCCATTTCTAACTTATTTGACAAGTGATGAAACTGAGGCAAACAGGATGAAGGTCAGGATCACACAGCTAGTAAGTATCTGAGGCTAGATTTGAACTCGGGGAAAAATTAGTCTTTTTTATCCCAGATTAAGCACTCTATCTGTTATACCAACTTGCTGCCTAGGTATCCTCATTAGGTATCAAATAACATTATCAAATTTAGTTTATGTAAATATTAATAGATCAAATGTATGCTCTGTTATACTGCAATGTACATGAATTTTAGATTTACTCCACCCTGGTTAGTCTAGCAATCAGGAATGTCTACACCCCTACTTAAGGATTAAGTGTTGAGGAGGATGGCCTATGACAGACATGTGCTAACAAGTGACAAATCAAAAACTGATAGACCCCCTGGGCTGTCCAAAGTCAAGCTTAAGCTACCATTGGTACATGTGAGACACAGGAAGTGATGTAAAAAAAAAGTCTATATATTCACGTCACTTCCTCTTGCCACTCTCTCTTTAGTGGTGGAGGCGTTGAGCTCAGGGTCTCTTTTGGAGACATTGGGTTCAACTTTCCGTGTGGCTCGTGGCAGAGTTTTGGTGTCTTGGCATCTTGGCGTGGGTCAGGTGAGGCATCTTTCCTGAGCTCTCTCAGAATTTAAGCTGATTCCTTTTTTTCCTTTACCTTTCCTAAAATACTATCCTCCTAGGAGGCTCCTCATCTCGGAGGAGGCCTCATGACTGGAAGCCAAGCTAGATTAAATCTTGGAGGAGGCCTCGTGACTGAGGTCTCTGAACTCCCCTTGGCTCAGACTAGGCTGGAGAAATCTTATTCTCTTTTCCCTCTCTCTTCTTCTTAATTCCTTCCCTCTATATTAATGAAACCACCATATAATTCCCCAACTGACTTGAGTATTTTTATTGGGATTTGAATTAATCCCTGGCGACCATAAGTATAATATATTAGTCAAAAACCCCTAAATGTACCCCTAACATGTGCTAAGTTTGAGTGTTTGACACCAGAGAAATGGTTCCTACTCTTGGGAAGTTTAAAATCTAATTGAGTCAATAAGGTTAATATGAAGTCATCAATTAACTAACATTTAATAAACACACATGTGCTTAGTAAATAAATACCAAATTCCCTGGTTGTCAGAGTGTAAGAAAACTGTGAGAAATTGGAGGATTAGGACAGAAGCAGTTAATTGTGGGAGTTGGGAGAAAAACCTCACTGCATTATTTGGCTGGAAAACTGGACCACCTGAACCTGCTGTTTAGAGATTCTTTACCAAAGGACCCTAGGCTATGTTGACCAGAAAAACAGTTAAATCCTAAAATTGTTACAAGGAGTTTTCTCATAAGTGTGCGTCTCAAGCAATCCATATGTTTGATCAATATGGGACCAATTTTCAGATAAATCAATCATTGTTTCCATGTTCCTTTTGATTGTATACAGACACAATGAAGAAGTGGGATATTTCTTTTCCTGAATTCAATGAATTGTTCCTGTTCACTCTCCCCCTCCCAACTTGGAAAGTTTCTAGTCTTTCATCTCATTTGAAATCAGATAATCTAATGTATGTTTCCTCTGAATTAATTGGTCATATTTGATTGTTTTTATTGATTAAAATTTATCTCCTCCCATATTTGAAGTTTGGCTCTAAGCTGAGGAAGGGGCTTATACCCAATTTGTTAGGCAAAATTAGCATGCATCACTCAATAAATTGATATTTTCATAAGATCAAACAGTTGCTTGTTCAGTGATTTCATCTTTTGCTCATTTCAGCAGTTCCCAATAGGGATCACTCTGGAAAGTCTTTGTAGAGGATGAGATAATCAAGACACCCACACATCAAGTAATCAGATTAGTCAACAACAGAAGGAACACTGGTGGAGAGGCTACCAACATGAGAAACATGTTTTGATGAGGGTGCACAGGTAGAGAACCTCTATGGCTAGGATGCATATCTTTATATGAATAGACAAAACTTGAAGTCAATGAACTCAGGTGGAGGGCCAACCCCCCTTTCTGATGCTGCTATGCTTAAAATTCTTTGTAATCCACAACTGGCCTAAATATCCTTTTTTAGTTTCTGATGCAGGATTTCTAGAATTCACTTCAGGTGCATGGCCCTAGCAACATTTTTTTCTGTCCCTAAAACTGTTACTTATTAGAAGGATGTGAAAAACAGCTTCTATACACATTTAGGGGAAGCTAGAAGGTACACTGGGTCCAAAGTCAGGAAAATCTGAATTCAAATCCAGCCTCAGAAACGTTACTAGCTGTGAAACCCTGAGTAAGTCACTTAACCTCTCTACCTCAGTTTCCTCAACTATAGAATTGGGATAATAATAGTACTACTTCCAAGGATTGTTGTGAGGACCTAATTATCTAATCATTTTAAAGCACTTAGTAGTGCCTGGCCCATAGTGAGTACTATATAAATGTTAGCTTTTTTTTAACCCTTACCTTCCATCTTGGAATCAATATTGTGTATTGGCAATGGGAGTTAAGTGACTCGACCCAGGCCGAATTTGAACCTAGAACCTCCCATCTCTAGTCCTGGCTCTCAATCCACTGAGCTACCTAGCTGCCTCAGCTATTTTTTTTTCTTGATTCTATAAAACAGTGGAGAGGTTCTTAAGCAAAGCAGTGATGTAACGTTAAAAAAAATATTAGAGGGATAATGTTATATAGTATGATCAATTGGAGTTCAAAATCTGAAGCTGGGGATAGCACATTTATCTATTCATGCTCAAATTTGGAATCATGGAAATATTAAGGCAAGTGGCAGTGGAGCAATGGACTTGCAGTCACACAAAATCCTGGGTTCAAATCCAACCTGAGATATATACAAGCTGTGTGAACCTTAAGAAGCAATGAACTCCCTCAGCCTCATTTTACAGATGAGAAAATCAGAGCAGGCAGAAGTTAAGTGAATTGCTTAGTTGATTACTGATAGAGCCATATGTCCCATTGTATAGGACATCAGGCCTAGATTCAGGGAGACCTGAGTTCAAATTCAACCTCAGGTACTTAATAACTGTGTGAGCCTGTATAAGTCACTGAACTCACTGTCTGCCTCAGTTTCATCATCTGTAAAATGGGGATAATAATAGCACCTATCTTCCAGGGTCATTATGAGAATAAAATAAATTAAAGCTCTTTATAAATATTTGTTATTATTATCATACTATCCAAATCCATAAAGAGTCAATAGATTTTATTTTTTATAACACTAAGAAAAGTTCATTGAAAATTTACAAAAGGGCACTTGTATTGTCTGTTTTTCAAATAAGATTCAAAGGAAATGTGACTGCTTCTGCTTTTCATTGGATTCATTCATCATGCATAGTTTTTCAGCTTTCCCAAATGACAAAATGACTGCTTTTAAAGTAACTAATTGGCATCTTCAAACTTCAAACATTAAATTACGGGGTGGAATGAAGCCTGAATAATCACAGAAGTCTTAGGTTCCATCTGAGAGGAGAAGCCTGGCTTACTGCTTAAAGCCTCAGTCAGACCATCCTAATCAATACATATTTTGCCTGTTCCTCTGTGTGTGGTCTGGAGTAATCCTTTTAATCTCTCTCTAATCAGTTTACCAATATCAGTATCCAAGGAGTTTGGGGGAAGTTAATAACTGTTTAGGGGGAAAAATTTAGAACTCCCTTTGAAAAGTATGCTACCATAGAATGTCATGACTGCTAATGGAGATCAAGGTTGGCTACTTGGCAGAACTCTCACTGGGTCTAGTTAGAATAGATCCTTCCTGAAATAAATCAGTTATGTTCTCCCTCTGCAACTCCACCAATTCCCAAAGCCCTCAACTCACCACACCAAAAGAGAGGGGGGGGGGTAAAAAAAGAGGAGTGAGGATGGGGAAAGGAAGGCAGGAAGGAGGGAAGGAAAGATGGAAGGAAAGAAAGAAAAAAGAGAAGGCTGTATTGCTCTGACTTACCAGCAATTTCCTACCCCAGTGTTCTAAGGATGATACTAATTTAGTAAAAGTCTAGCCCACCCCTGATGCATAGTAACAAAGTTACCCAATATATAATATGAAATAATTGATGAAAAAGGATCTTATTCCTATCCTTATTTCCTATAGAAATCCTAAACGTGGGAGAATCACATCACACATTAACAAGATTAACAAGATTCAATGACTTCTAACTATAATTCTGAGCAGTTGGGAAGTTAATATTTAAATGTTATTGGAACATAAAGCAATTGGGTAAGGCTGCTAATCTGTCATTTTATTCTTCTTCCTAGTCATTTCCCTCTCCAAAGCAAATACTTCCCAAGTATCAAGATCCTGTAATATTTATTGGGAAATGAGCTCCTCCCTCCTCCAAAACCAGGAAGGATGTGAAGCCCAGCAGGAAGGAAGTACTAGTCACAAGACCCAACTGCCACTCCCAGTCACCCCTTCCCTCACCAACTGTCAGTCTTGTTTCCTTTCCACAATACACACCATGGTCTTATAGCTTTCAAGGGATTACAGATAACCCTTATTTTATACTTGTCAGGGTAGTCCTTTCCCACCAACACAATCAATCAATATCTATTAAGTGCCTACTATGTGCTAAGCACTGTGCTAAGTGCTGTAGATACCAAAGAAACAAAAGAGTCCCTATCCTATAGGAGCTTATGATGGGGAGGACAACATGCAAATATGTACAAAGCAAGCTATCTGTAGGATAAAGAAATAATTAGCAAAAAGAAGGTATTAGAATTAAGAAGGGTTGGAAGGACTTCCAGCAAGCAAATCTCTTTTTAACCAAAGGAAATAGTAGATAGAAACTAGAGAAGTTATACAGATAAGAATAAGTCAAAGACTTCACAAAAGTAAATTAATTTGGACAGGATTGTCACTTTTATTACATTAGCTCATCCTACCCATGAGCAATTAATGTTTTTCTAATTGTTTAGATGTAGTTTTAGTTGTGTGGAAAGTGTTTTGTAATTGTGTTCATATAATTCCTGTGTTTGTCTGGGCAGATAGATTCCCAAATATTTTATATTGTCTAGGGTGATTTTAAATGGAGTTTCTCTTCTTAACTTTTGCTGCTGATTTTTGTTGGAAATACAGAAATGCTGATGATTTATGTGGATTAATTTTGTATCCTGCAACTTTGCTAAACTTGCTGATAATTTCCACTAGCTCTTTAGTTGATTTTCTAGAATTCTCTAAATATACCATCATATCTTCTGCAAGGAGTAACATTGCCTACTTTAATTCCTTCAATATCCTTTTCTTCTCTAATTGCTACAGCTAGCATTTCTAGTACAATATTAAAAAATAGTGGTGATAATCGGTATCCTTGCTTCAGTACTGATCTTATTGGGAAGGCTTCTAACTTATCCCCATTGCAGATGATACTTGCTGATGGTTTTAAATATATAATGTTTATTATTTTGAGAAAAAGGTTTTGTCAATGGTGAGTTCTCCCAAAAGCTAGGATCTTTGGGTTTATCCAATATTCAGTTATTATGATCTGATAATGTTTCTATTGACTAATTAACCAATTTGTTACAGTCATTTTTATTCATTTTTTCTCATAAGAGCTTGAAAAATAGTTTGGTCCAATTAGACCCTTGATTTTTGCCAGAACATATCTTGATTAACTGCGAAGATTCAAGTGAAGAAATAGAGCATATCACTTTTGCTCCATTGCTGAATGAATTGACAGCTTCTTTGCAGGGGTGTTTTGAGGCCTACTTAATGGTTAATTAAAGTTCAATTGAATTACATCCTTAGTTTACTGGGAAGAATATAAGTTCATGGGGGTAAGGAAACTGAATTGAAATCTTAAATTCCCCTAATCGCTACCAGTCAGAAAGGAAAGAAGGAAACACGCTTTAATTAAATAACTCCTGTGTGTCAGGCACTATGTTAAGTGCTTTACAAATATTGTCTCATTTTATTTTCACAACCACCTGTGAAGTAGATTCTTTTATTATCACCATTTTATCATTTAAGAAACTGAGGGAGACAAAGGTTAAGTGACTTTTCCAGAGTCACACAGCTAGTAAGTGTCTGAGCCTGAATTTGAACTCAGATCTCCCTGTCTCTAAGTTTCTAGGTCTGTTTAGTGCCTTCTCCCAAGTGTCTCCAGGCCACAGACAAGGAAAGGGTTGAATTAAATGGTCTCTGGGTTCACTACCAGCTCCGAATTGGACTTCATGGTTCTCAAATGAAAGTTGTTGAAGTGCAGTCCAGTAAATGAAAACAAGGAAAACAGTCCAGAGATTAGGGAAACTGGCTTCATTAAATTCTTTGCAAATAGGGGGTTATACCAAAGTAAGTAAATGAATGGGTGGATGTCTTTGTTCCGGTGAACCTCCTAAAGAAAACTGGGATGGTTAAAACCACAGGTTTATGCAGTTCTTGAAATACAGGTATCTTTTATCTCACTAGTTACTCTGACTTCTAAGGAAATCCTAGATAATGAGAGGTTCTTTGATCTTAGGGGCTCTCCAGGGAATGTGTGGGCAACACTTGGGTTCATGATAATTGTTAAGATAAAAAAAAATATTAAATGGGAGGCTAACTGTATAGAAAGTAATAATGGCATCCAACCAGCTTTTTGAGACTCCTACTCATTTGACCAGAAACACCAAAATAAAATCAAATATGTCTTATTTCTTGTATACCTTAACACTAACTATTTATCTGGTGCCACCCCATGCTCACAAGGTCCATCCATTTGCTCAGAAGATTGTTTATGTGACCATATCCCATTTGCTGAAACCACCCAGCTCGTATTTATAAATGGATTTCTTTTCCCAAGCCTGTTGGGCTTTTGTTGAGATTGTTGTTTCATAATTTTTCTGTGAAAGTCAAAGACCAGATTTATTTTCTCCCAGGATTCCAGCTGGCTTCAGGACTTGGCTCTGTTTCTATCATTGATGGCTTTTGCTCAAAGTGGGATGTTAATGGAATTACTTCTACAAAGTCTTTGTGGTCTACTGACCCAGACAGATTGAGGTAGCATTAGACTTTTCCTTTACCTAAAAGTCCAGCAAAAGCTTAAAAATAAAAGTTTAAAACTCATTAGACATTGGTTGCTTTTATTGTTCAATAGTTCAGTCATGTCTGACTCTTCATGACCCCATGGACCATAAGCTATCCATGGGGTTTTATTGGCAAGGATACTGGAGTGGTTTACCTTTTCCTTCTTCAGGGGACACAGGGACTCTTTTGTCAGGCAGAGGTTAAGTGACCTGCCCAGGTTCATGCAGCTAGGAAATAATCTGAGGTCAGATTTGAATTCAGGTCTCCCTAACATTAATAGGCTTTCAATTTGTTTAGCCATTCCCCAATTAAGGGAAATCCCTTTAGTTTCCAATTATTTGCCACCAGAAAAAGAGCAGCTATAAATATTTTTACACAAGCAACTTCCTTCCCATTTTTTTCTTTTTCCATTTTTTTTATCTCTTTGGGATATTGACCTAGTAATAATATTACTGGATCAAAATGTATGCTTTCTTTTATAGCTTTTTGGGTATAATTCCAAATTGTTCTCCAGAATGGTTGGATCAATTCATAACTACCCCAATAATGCATCAGTGTCCCAATTTTGCCACATCTCCTCCAACATTTATCATTTTCCTTTACTGTCATATTGGCCAATCTAATAGGTGAAAGGTGGGTACCCCAGAGTTATTTTAATTTGCATTTCTCTACTGAAGAATAATTTAGAACATTTTTTTAAAAAAAGAACATTTTTTCATATCATTATTGATCATTTTGATTTCTTCATTTGAAAACTGCCTATTCATATCCTTTGACATTGATCAAATGGGGAATGATTTGTATTCTTATAAATTTAACTTTGTTCTCTAAATATTTGGGAATTAGACCTTTATCAGAGAAATTTGTTATAAAAAAAATTTTTCCCAGGGACAGCTGGGTAGCCTAGTGGATTGAGAGCCAAAGCCTATAGATGGGAGTTCCTAGTTTCAAATCTGGCCTCAGACACTTCCTAGTTGTGTGACCCTGAGCAAGTCACTTAACCCCCATTACCTAGCCAATATATAGTATATATAGTATATATATATAGTATATAGTATATATAGTATAGTATATATAATTGGAGCCAATATATAGTATTGATTCTAAGGCATAAGGTAAGGGTTTTAAAAAAAATTTTTCCCTAGGTTGTCATTTCCCCTCTAATCTTTGTCACATTAGTTTTGTTTGTACAAAACCTTTTTAACTTAATATAATCACAATCATTCATTTTATATCTTGTAATGTTCCCTAACTCTCATTTTGTCATAAATTTTCCCCTTCCAGGAGAAATAATCTAATTGGACTACCTGAACACCATGATCAAAATAAGAGCTTAGATATGATATTTCAAGAAATCATCAAGATAATTCTCTGATATTCTAGAACCAGAGGGCAAAAATAGAAAGTAAAATAATCTTCCAATCACCTCTTGAAAGAAGTCTCAAAAGGATAACTCCCAGGAAGATTATAGCCAAATCCTAGGACTCCCAAGTCAAAGAAAAAATATTGAAAGCAACCAAAAAGAAACAATGCAAATCACATGGAGCTACAGTCAGGATGACACTAGATTTAGCAGGTTCTTCATGAAAGGATCAGAGGGTATGGGAGCTAGAACCAAGAATCACTTACCCAGAAAAACTGAGCATAATTCTTCAGGGGGAAAAATAGGGGTTCAATGAAATAGAAAATTTTCAAACATTCCTGATAAAAAAAACAAAGCTGACTAAAAAATTGACTCCCAAATACAAGACTCAAGAGAAGCATAAAAAAGTAAACAGGAAAGAGAAATCAAAAGACATTCAATAAGATTAAAATGTGTACATTACAGGGGCAGCTAGGTGGCTCAGTGAATTGAGAGCCAGGCCCTGAGACAGAGATCCTGAGTTCATATCTGACCTCAGACACTTCCTAGTTATGTGACCCTGGGCAAGTAATTTTATCCCCATTGCCTAGTCCTTACCACTCTCCTGCCTTGGAACCAATACACAGTATTGATTATAAGATGGAAGGTAAGGGTTTTTTTTTTTTTAATGTATACATTCCTACATGGAGAGATGATTATTTTATATATATATATATATAATTCCAAAGGATTGTCATTATTAGAACAGTTAGAAGCAGTATACATAGAAGAAAAAACTGTGAGTTGAATGTTTTGGAATGCTATAAAGTTAATATTAAATCAAGGCTTAGACCTGTATATACAAAAAGAATCATAAAAATGAGGGGATACCCATCAATTGGGGAATGGCTGAGCAAGTTGTATCATTGTAATGGAATACTATTCTGCTATAAGAAATGACAAGGATGAAGAGCTCAAAAGAAACCTGGAAAGTCTTACATGAACTGAAGGAGAATGAAATAAGCAGAACCAGGAGAACATTGAGCATAGTGACAGGAATACTATACAATGAACAATTATGAATAACAAGTGTGCTCCTCCATACAATGATCCAAAACTATCCCAAAGAACTTGATAAAAAATGCCATCTGCTTCTAAAGAAGACAAATTAATACAAACCAAAGCAAACTATTTTCACTTTATCAGAGAAACATACTGTAAATTTTTTTCACAATTATGATTAATAACTCTGCAATTCCCTAGTAATCATTTTCTCTCTCCTTTTGACTTATCCATCCTCAAAAGTATTTTGTTCCTGACTGCTGTCACCCCTAATTTGCCCTCGCCTTCTTTCAGCACTCACCCCCCTTTTCCTATCCTATTTCCCTCTTACTTTCCTTCAGGGTAAGATAAATTTCTGTACTGAAATGAAAATGTATATTGTTCCTTCTTTGAGTCCATTCCAAGAATAAGCTTCAAGTACTCCCCCCCCTACACTTCTCCCATCTTTACCTCCCCTATAAAAGCATTTTTGTACATTTTTTATTTGAGACAATTTACCTTACTCTACCTTTACCTTCTGCCTTATCCTAGTGCATTCCTTTTTCTCACTCTTTAATTTTATTTTTATAGATATTGTCTCATCGTATTCAACTTATACCCACAACCTATGTATACTCCTTCTAGCTGCCCTAATTATGTAAAAGGTTATGAAGAGATAGATATATCATCTTCCCAAGTAGGAATGTAAAGTTTAATATCATTAAATATCTTAAGATTTCCATTTCTTGTTTACCTTTTTAATGATTCTATTGAATCTTATATTTAAAAGTCAAATTTTCTATTTACTCTACTCTTTTCATCAGAAATGCTTGGAAGTTCATTGAATTTCATTTTTACCTATTTCATTGATTACCTATTTTTTCCTCTGAAGAATTATACTTGGTTTTTCTGGATATATGATTCTTGGTCATAATCATAATTCTTTCCCCTCTGGAGTATCATATTGCAGGCCCTCCGATTCTTTTAATATAAAAGCTGATAAATCTGGTAATATCCTAACTGTGGATCCACAATATTTGAATTGCTACTTTTTAGACTGCTTGGAATATTTTCTCCTTTACCTGGGAGCTCTGGAATTTCAATATAATATTCCTGGGAGTTTTCATTTGGGGGTTTCTTTGGGAGAATGTATCACCTGGTTCTAAAATATGAGTGCAGTATTCCTTGGCAATTTCTTGAAATATGATATCTAGATTCTTTTTTATTATTATGGCTTTCAGATAGTCTAATAATTCTTACTTCTAAATTTATTTTCCAGAGCAATTTTTTTCCAATGAGATATTTCTCATTTTCTTGTATTTTTTCATTCTTTTGATTTTGCCTTATTTTTCCTTGATGTCTCATGAAATCATTAGCTTCCACTTGCCCAATTTAATTTTTAAGGAATTACTTTCTTCATTGAACTTTTTTACTTCCTTTTCCATTTGGAAACATCTATTTTTTAAGTCTTTTTTAGTGAATTTTTCTGTATCTTTCTCCATCTGGCCAATTCCTCTTTTTAAGAACTTCTTCCCTTCAGTGGATTTTTGAGCCTCTTTACCATTTGGCCTATTCATTTTTTAGTTGTTATTTTATTCTTCCTTTTTCATTATTTTCTTGCATCATTCCTTTTCTCAATTTTTCCACTACCTCCCTTATTTGCTTTTTAAAATTCTTTTTGAGTTCTTCTAGTGGTTCTTTTGGGACTTAAGAACAATTCCCATTTTTCTTTTAGGTTTTAGATATAGTAGTTTTGATTTTGGTGTCTTCTTCTGAGTTTGTAGTTTGATCTTCCCTGTCACCATAGTAACTTTATATAGTCAGGTTCTTTTTTTGTTGTTTGCTTATTTTTCCAGTCCATTTCTCAATCTTTAACTTAAAAAACAACGGCAACTAAGTGGCTCAGCAGATAGAGAGTGAGACTTGGAGTCAGAAGAACTAGATTCAAATCTGGCCTATGATCCTGACCCCGGGATAATCACTTAACCCCAGTTGCTTAGCCCATACTGCTCTTCTGCCTTGAAACTGATACTTAGTATCAACTGTAAGATGGAAGGTAAAGGTTTTTGGGTTGTTTTTTCTAAACTGTTAAACGTTGGGCTCTATGCCTAGAGTAGAAGAAACATTATCTTGAACTTTGGGGCATAGGGGGAGTTTGTACAACTGTTTTCAGAGCTGCTTCTAGGGGGTCAATAACTTTTCGGGTTTTTTTAAGTTAGTATAATTTAAGGAGAAATGTGTTCACTGCTCTCCTGGAATATGTTCTTTTCTATAGGTGACCATAAGCACTCTTTTCCCCTGCCCTGGAGCTGAAGGTCCCCCACTCCCTTGCAGCTGAGTGCTCTAGTTAGGGTTGCTCCTTACTGTGAGACTCCAACCCAGGACTATGACCTGTATCTCCATATGAGCAGTTCAACTAAATCCCAAACCTAGTACCTGCAAAAAGACCCTTTTAATCTCCTCCTAACAAGTTGTCTATCCCCTTTATTATATGGGGGTTAAGAGCTCTAGAAGCTGCTGCTGCCTATTCAGTTACCCGCAAGGCCTGTTGCTAGCTTGCTGAGGTTGGGCCTGCCCAAGAGTGGCCTTTATTGGACTGTGCTTCACTTTTACCCTGGTGTAACAGACCTTTGCTGCTGACCTTCTAAATTGTCTTAGGAAAACTGTTTCTCCTATCCTTTTATGGGTTCTACCATGCTAGATTTCATTTTGAGACTTTGTTTTTTTGTTGTTTGGAGGGGAATTTGTAAAAGTTCATATGAGCCTCTTCCTTTTCTCTGCAATCTTGGCTCTGCCCCTTGAGTTTTATTTTTTATTTGTTAAGTTTATATGATGATTATTGTATAAATGAGTGAAAAAGCATTATAATATAAAATATTACATATAAAGGATCACTATGTAAAGTACTGTTGGCCAAGCATTGTGCTAAGCTCTGAGGATAAAAATTTTTTAAAGGAAAAATATTCCCTACCTTTAAGGAACTTATATTCTAATGAGGAAAGGCATCACATAAAGGGTAATGGTGACTAAGAAGGTATGTTTTGATATGGAAAGTCGAGATGGCAAGTGGAATAATCAATTGGCGATTCTTTTCAGTAATAACAGTATTGATTGAAAAACTTTCACCTTCTCTATAGCTATAAGCATAAATATGTGGGAATAGGGAGAAGAGGATACCCTTCAGAAGCTCAAGACTGATGATTAGTTAGAGAGCATTATAGGGTGGGTCTAGGACATACTAGTGGTGATGTCAAGGTATCATTCTCATACAAAGAGATAGTATTGAAAGAGAATTATGTAAACTAGTGTGATCTCTTGATTTTCTAATGAGAATCAAATATTAGATATTTTTTTTTGCATCAGACTCTGTTATGAATAGCCAATCAAGGCAAGACAAGTTAGTACTTACTAATGTTTATGTATTGCTGGCTCCTTCCAGCCACTATATATGAGAATACAGTGTATATACTTTCCCCAATCCTATTCTGATCAAGTTATATAGTGTTTATAGATGCTTTCCAGGTTTGGAGAAAGGGAATGAATGAATTGGGGAAAGGGAACAACATAGCCAGAAATATCAGGAAACAGAGACTCATATAGCTTCCTGGCTCAAGATATTTAACCAGCTGCACTCTGTTGTGACAAATAACTTGCTTTTAAACTAGAGGCAATATAATGTCCCTTAGGCCTACAGAGTCTTTTTCTCTACTATTTTGTGGTCTCTCTATCAGATTAAAAGTTATTAATACAATTACAATAGTTCAGAGTCCTGGTTATGAAAATTTCTAACATTTAGAACAAAGTCTTGCTCTTTGTCATAATCCAGTTTTTGGATTTTTCCAGTTCAAACCTGGCTTCTTCCTGGCTTCTTTATAATGTAGACCTTGATAATCAACCTAAGGTTTCTATAAGAAGCAAGATGATTACAGCAAACTAGAATGGCACACTTTTTTGAGGCACAGGGAAGGGAAGATAAGGAATAGGTCTTCCAAAACTTTCCTCATTCATTGAAGAGTTGATTATGAGCTTTGTTCTGAGATGGCAACAGAGATTCAACAAATGACCAAGTCCAGTTTTGCCTTTCTGTACTGTAGCCCAGCTCTTTCTCTAATCTCTCTGTTCATTGTCCTATTAATTGTTTCTCTTTATCTCAGCTCATGAAGTCCCAGGCATAGTTGAGAACAAAAAATTACTTCGTCACTGCTGATATTGCTCTGTTCATGCGTTGTTGGTCCTTCCCGAGTTCTTAGTACTCAGTCCTATAGCTTGTATCTTTTTCAAACTTTCATGCTTAAATATTCAAGACTAGCTAAAAGATTTCAATAATACAAATCACTTTCAGGTCTGAGAAGGAATGTTTATCCTTCTCAACTACAGATCCCCAAATGCTATTAGGTTCTCAAAGTCTTCTTGAAATAGAGTAGAAAGAGTATACTTTATATATTTTTTATATATTTATATATATATAATTATAATTTTACCTTTATTTAATGACTCAGAGCCAGATGTATGAAAAGCAGTTGATACTTATAGAGCTTATTGAGGATTTTTTGGCTATATACCTCTATACTATGGGTCTCAAACTCCTATGCTTTTTTAATTCTTGCACTGCTTTTTGCAATCTTTTTGTTTTCTTTATTGATCACCCTCCTCAGATTTCTATTATGAAGCTGGTACCTACCCCATTTATGGTAGAAAGATGTTAACTGAGTTCACGAAAATTCCATTTCAAAGAAGCACACATATGCTTTAAATTAGGGTCTTAGAAAATCTTCTAGGGGGATATAATGTGCATGAGGTTTAATGCATGACATTATCTTAACTACTCAAAGCCTTTGGGGCTTAATTCCAGGTTTTCAGCCATGTCACAGATAAAAAAGGTCAGACAACTTAGCCCTGTATTGATGAGGTATTGTGGTGGGAAGCATTAAGAATTACAATCCTGACTTTAGGAATAAATTATAAAACAAGGGAAATATGGGGTTTATAACACAATGCTAAAATATCATTACTGTAAGTCATATTTTATTACTTATTTTAGGAGGTCATAGAATTATGGCTAATAATTGGGATTTGATATCTCATGTGCAATAATATGTTATAAGAACATTATGTTTCTTTAATATCTTTTATTTTTAAATATATGTTCAGTCTTAAATGTGATTCGATTATATCAAGCAGTCAACTTTTCCTATAGCAGAATGCATTTGCCAATAGAAAAGCAGCATTAAATTAGCAGAAAATTTTCTTGACAGCAAATTTTGCTGAAATATATCTTCATTAAACAAGAATGCCTGAGGTTGTATTAGCCTGGTGTCAAAATATCAAATGCTCTCTTTTATCTATCTCTAGCTTCCTACTCCCACCCTTCCATAAAAATGATGATTTTTAAAAAAACTTATATCTCTTTTCTTGGTCTCCTACATAATTTCAGTTCCAAGAAAATTCCCCTGACAACCTATCTGCAAAAACAGTGGCCCAGAACTTTTATTCAAACACAGCTGTGTTTATGTTTATTGGTCATTAAAAAAAGGTATTACTATGTCATTGACTAGCAAGAAACTAATAATAAAATATGTGTTTATGGAAGTTGATATTCTGTTATTGATCTTCTATGCCAGCATCTTGGAAAAAGAAAACACACAGCTTTCATTTCTCCTATAAATGCAGAAAAATAGCAAAGGGACAGGAATCTATTAAACTTTTTTTTGAATCATTATTTATTAATGATATTTAGTGTATAGTTCTCTTTCTACACTTTATCCTTCCCTGGTTTGGACATTATAGCTATATTTATTCATAAGAAGAATCTGATAAAGTGCTTTCTTTGTCAAATTTTTCCCAAGAATTTGTGTAGTATAGATGCTAATTATTCTTTAAAAATTTGAAAGCATTTTCCTATGAAGCTATCAGGACCAGGAGGTTCCTTTCCCTCAGTCTTTGGTAGTTCTTTAAGAGCTAGTTCTATTTCTTTTTTCCAAGATTGTATTACTTAAAATCTTTATTTCCAGTATTTTATGTTTTTGAAGGTATTGCTCCATTCATTTTGTATTCTAGTTTTATCAATATATGTGCATAATATGTGCATAATAAGCTCAAAGAATTCTTTTTCATTATAGTTTTGATGCTCATCTTGTTATTTGCTATTTTGTTTATTTTATTTTTTGCCTTCTTCCTTTTACTCTAATTAGGAGGCTTATCAGTTTTATCAATATTTTTAAAGAACCAGATTTAAGCATTACTTTTCTTTTGTTTCTAGTTTGTATGTTTTAATTTTTACATTTCTTCTTTTATGCTTATTTTAGATTTATTTAATTGTCATCTTTTTGATTGCATAGTATTATCTGTTTCTGTTTTAGAGGAAGAAAATTTGTCAGATTGGGTAGTTTACGCATTTTCCCTATTTTAACTACTTTAGCATAAATGTTGGCATGAAAAAAAACATTTGTCCACCAGAAGTCAAAACAATAGCATTGAATTTCCCAATGATTATTGGGACAATTTTCCTAAATGTTTGAACCAGCAATTTCCTTGAAAAGAAGTTAATACTGAGACAAATTGAAGGAATATGGCCATTGGTACAGACATTTGACATGAATACTGCTTATTCGGCACTTCCACTGGAGTATATACTTAGGTTTTGAAAAAATTGTCATTTTATCTACAGTCATAAATGGTGTATTGTCATACATAGTATATCAAATGGCAACTTGTTGAAAACCTATATTCTTACTCAAATGGAAATGCTGAATCAACTAATTCAGAGAGGCAGGGGGAATAAAAAGACTGAACTTTTGTTATTATAGCTGTGGGTTTCACTTTCTACTTCCTAAGAATAAGCAGAGGAAGCTGTCTTAAAGAAAAGATATATACCTATCTGAACTTCAAGGGAAAGAAACAACCACAATAAAGCAATATAGGAAACATTTCTATTGCTTTCAAGTATCCTAACTGGTCATTTTTTTAGTTAGTGTGGAAGAAAAGATGTATATAACACATACTCTCCTTCAAAGAGGAATAATTCCTTCTAGTTGAAAAGATGTGTGTCAATGGCCTGCTAGGTGGCTTAGTGGATTGAGTCAGGTCTAGAGACAGAAGGTCCTGGATTCAAGAGACACTTTGTAGTTGTGTGACCCTGAGCAAGTCACTTAACCCCCATTGCCTAGCCCATATTGATTCTAAGATGGAAAGAAGGGGTTTAAAAAAATAAAGATATGTGTCCATCTTCCAGTATCTCAGTCAAAATTTCAAGTCATTCTATTGACAAGTATTTATTGAGCACTCAATTGAGATTAACATATACACATATTGTAGTAGATATTGATACTAGGGGAATTATGGTAATTGAGAAATGTTAGAGAGGTAACACCAGAAAGCAAGACAAGGAAAAGACTAGGTCTTGAGCTCCTCCCCCTATACTACTTCCTGTTCCCTTTCAATGGACTTAGAAATATTCTCCTCACTAGTGGTAAGCTTGAAGATTTCCCTTAATCACCAAACCCTACAATCAAATATTTCAACTAAGAGGTCTTTTATTCTTTGGGTAGAGGAAGGATAGGAGAGGGGAAGGGTGAGAGGGAATTAGGTCTCCCTAAATTTTCTAAATTATCTTGTTGATTGAAGATATCAAGATATATTCAAATTTAGGAAACAAAGTTATCTTTCCCGAAGGGGAGATATTGACAGCAATGCTGACAGGTTTCTTCTGGGCTAAAAACCCCAAAAGTCTTTTCAGCACACAGTCTTATGGATAGGGCAATAGCTAGAGAGTAGTCTAACCTTCACCTTCTGGTCCAACAGCCAGAGAAGGAATCCTTTCAGCCAGCTGAAGCTTCTTAACTGCTTTTTCTCAAGGTTCCATGGGAACTGTCTTTCCATCTCAGTTGATTGGCATTTCACAAAGTTCTGAGCAACTTTTCTTTTTGTAGATGCATTTGTCACTTCTCACATATCTTCATTTACAATATACACACACACACACACACACACATATATATATAGAGAGAGAGATACACACACACACATACATAAAGACAAAACAATGCTCACCCTCTCAAAGCACTTACATTCTAATAGGGGAGGCCATATATATATATATATATATATATATATATATATATGATGTGTAAATGTATACAGGAATAATATATACACATATAAATGCACATATACATACATAAGACACATACAAAGCAGAGACAAGAAAACTTAGGAGGGAAAGACACTGAAAACAGAAAGAACAGGAAAGGTCTCTTCCAGAAAGTGATACTTCAATTGAGACTTAATGGATAAAAGGTTGAGGGGGTAGTATTTTTGTTTTTTAGCATTATCCTGAACAGACCACAAGAATCATTAAAGTTCCTGGAAGAAATGAAGCCAAATAAAATAGCTAGTGAAGAATGTCAAAGTGAATTGATACCTTAGCACAGGTGAGAGGAAACTTTCCCCAAGAACTAAATGCCCTGAAAAAGAGAATGGACCAAGGAGAAAACAATGACTTAAGGAAACAAGAAGAAATGTTAAAATCAAATTACTTTTTTTTTTTTACAAACAGAAGAAATCTTAAGAAATATCTTTTAAAAAACTAACCCAGAAAGTTGGTCAGGTACAGATCATATAAGAACTATAGGACTATCTGAATTTGATAACCAAAAAATTTCTGGATATTTCAATAAATTCTAAATGAATTAAAGGGCCCAGAGTCCTTTCCAAATGAGAGAGCAAAGTGAAAATCGAAATATATCTCTTGAAGGAAACCCAAAATAAAAGCTCCCAGTCATGTCATAGACACAATGCAAAGCCTCCAGGTCAAAGAAAGCATTCAAATACCACGAAGCCATAAGAAGGATCACAGAAGGTTTGGGGTAGTTGCTAGTTTAAGAGAGAAAAGAATTAGAATATGATATTTCCAAAGGCCAAAGGTAAAGACTTAACAACCAAGAGCAACCTGTGCAGTAAACCCAAGTATAATTCTAACAGAGCACAAAATATTCTGAAAACATAGCCAACACCATTCACACACAGGAAAAATTATTCTGAGTTCCAAAAAATTTACAACTGAGCTTTTCTAACCCACGCTTTCATTAAGTAGGGAATTATAGAAATGGCTAGTGAATTGGGTTCCGAGAATATTTGGGTTTTTTTTTAGCATTTTGATCAGTGTTTTTCAATATAATTTGTTTCCTTTGGAATTCCATGTATTTTGTTTTATAAAGTTATAAAAATTATCTTGAGAAAGGATTCTAAGCCTTCACCAAGATCAACAATGGAGTCCATGGAATAAAAAGGATTGGCAACACCTGACATAGATGAATTTCCAGTAGTAAACTGAGGAAACTTGATTTTATGATTATATGACCAATACAGAATAAATTAATTCTTAAAAAGTAGGAAAATCACAAGCAACCTATATTGTCACTAGCACGTCTCATGTGGCCTTATTCCCTTGCAGCAGAGAGACTGCAGAAGGCATTGTGACTTTTGGACTCTGGGTAGCTATTCTGGTTGCTGTCATTCAGAAGCTTTTTATGAGGCTGTGTCCATCAAACAGCCTGCTCTGAACATACAGCTGTTGAAATATTCTAACTTATTCCCTGAAGATTAGAGTCTAGGCATTCATTAGCCAGCTTGTGCGCCACAGGGAGGAGAGCCCAAGGCAAGGAAGCCATCAATACACAATTTTTTCTTGCTCCTTGCAGCTGGAGAAACTGAGGCAGTGTTAATTGGGCTATTTAAAATCACAGAGGGGAGCCTACAATTTTAAGAAAATGGCTTTCATTTGTGCTATCATTACCAGCCTGCTGATTAAAACTGGCTCATTTTTTGAAATGCTGAATGGTTTAGGTCTGGACTAGTGATGTGGTTGTTATATTAGTAAAACATGCTATGTTTTCTGGGAATATTTTGCTATCAAGATTTGAGATAAGGTAAAATTAAAGAAAAGAAAATGAAGAATGGAATTTTCCTATATGGACAAAGGCTCCACAATTACCCCTTTGACTAAAACAAAGAATATTTTAGAAAAGACCCAGATTCTAAACTTTGGAGAGGGGTTGCTTATCCCTTACCACTCTTCTACCTTGGAACCAATACACAGTATTGATTCCAAGATGAAAGGTAAGGGTTTAAAAAAAAAAGAAATTGGGAGGGGGGTAATTGGGCAGTGATTAATATTTTTAAAATCAATAAAATATTTAAAAAGCATCTAATAATTACTGAATTCCTTTCTCTTCATTTAGCAGATCATTAAATAATTTGGTAGTTTATGTCTATGAAACATTTCCCTTAGAAAAGAGAATTCTAAGGGACTTCGGAAATCATCTAGTCCAACTTCTTTATTTTTCAGATAAGAAAAGTGAAACCCAGAGAGGTTAAGGAACTTATCTAAGGTTATGTATATAGTAAACAGTCAGAATCTGAACCTAGTTGCTTGAACTTCAAATCCAATTCCCTTACCACCATATAATTACTTCAAAATAAAAACTCAGACACTTATTAGCTGTGTGCCTGGACAAGTCACTTAACCCTGTTTGCCTCATTGTCCTCATCTGTAAAATGAGCTGGAGAAGGAAATAGCAAACATTTCAATATCTCTGCCAAGAAAACCAAAATGGGGTCAAGAGGAGTTGAACATGACTGAAAACAACTGAACAAAACCAAACCAAACAAAAGTCATTGTATACATAGTTTTCTATTCTGGTTTATTCTGTGTGAGTTCTGGTCTGCTGTTAGTTCATACATCTTTCCATGTTTCTTTGAATGCTTTCATTTCTTATGGTTCGATTACAATAATTGGGATGTATATACTGCAGAAAGAGAGAGGGGAAAAAAAGAAAGGAAAAGAGATTTCTAGAAGCCTGATAATAAACAAGATCTTTTAAATATTAAAAGGATATATTTACAATTACACTATTTTAGCCAGCACATGATATCAAATAGACAGTCAGATTTGGAGATGGGGTGTTCTAAGTTTCTGACATACATTGATTCTATGAGTATTTGGTTTCAGATCCCTTACTCAAAAAGAAGCCATGGGGGATGCTCAAATCCTCTGTCACCAGTAAAATAAAATTCTATTATTGATTATAACAAAATAAAACAGGGTCCAAGCCTCTATTCGAGGCCAACTTTACTATACTCAATGTCAAATGCATTTTGAGTTTGGGTTTGGTTTAAATTTTGCTCTCTTGTGTGTCTCTGTATAAAGTGCTTCTTTAGTTATGACAATAAAAGTTTTAAGACCCTAATATGTGCAAAGCATTTGTATTCCTATCCACAAACTAAGACTTCCTGAGCATTACTAATAACAGCTTTGATGAAATCACCCACAATTAAGTTAGTATAAAATATTCACTTGTAAATGTCATTTCTGAAAGTTGATGTTTATTTTGCTTTGAGGAAAATCCCTTAAAGATTTTTCCATAAAGAACAATCTTCATAGGGTCAAAAGGATTGAAGGCTGAAGCATTACTGATAACATTTTCCATTTATTGATAGAAGGATTTAGGTGGTATCAAGAATAGAGCATATCAAAAACTAGGCTTCCCTGCAAAGAATTTTTCTCTAGGCTAACATAAAAATCAAAACCTTATTAGTGGCTGTGATTTCTAAAATAAGAGAGTTAGAAAAAGGAAAAAAAAAACTTCCCTCTTTCTACTCTCTTTTCCAATTTTGACAGTGCTTATAATAAATTATAATACTCTGCTCAGATTATTTTGAGAAAATGTCCATAATGAAAGTATTCAATCTATTGAGCTGGCTCAGAGAGCTGAAACTTTTGAAAAGACAAGGCTACATTTATCTTTCCCCTCTCTTAATCTAGTCTGTACTTCTTGTCATGTCCCACAATTTGTACCTTTTTTTCTTTTAGAAGATTATTAAACAATTTAGTAATTTATATCTATGAAACATTTCCTTTAGAAAAAGTATTTCTAAGGGACCTTGGAGGTCATCTATCCCAATTTCCTTATTTTGTAGATTAGAAAATTGAGACCCAGAGAGGTTAATGAACTTGCCTAAGGTTCTGTAGTAGTGAACAGAACCAGTGTGAACATTGCTTATTGAACTACAAACCCAGTGCCTTCATCACTTTATCACATATGGTGAGTTAGAAATTGGTAGCTTTGCTGAATTTTATCACTTATCTCTAAATATATGACCCTGGAGTATTGCAGCACCTTCAAAGGGTCTACTAAATCATCAACAGAATAAAGTTGATATAGTTTTAATTTTAAATGTTTTGTTATATTCTAGTTATTATTTTAAAATTTTATTCCCTACATGATCTATTTAGTTATCAGAATATTTTAACCGATTAGTATTGTCTCTTCTACATAGTCTCCCTTGTGCTAGTGATGTATTCCCTGATCATTTGTTCAGTCATTTTTCACATATGCCTGACTCTTTTTGACTCCGTTTCAGGTTTTCTTGGTGAAGATTCTGTAATGGGTTTGTCATTTCCTTCTCCAGCTCATTTTGAAGATGAGGATAGTGAAGAAAACAAGGTTAAGTGACTTACCGAGCTCACACAGCTAGGTGTCTTAAGGCCGGATTTGAACTCTGGACGATGAATCTTCCTGAATCCAATCCCAGCACTCTATCCTCTATGCCACTGAGCTCTCCAGATTCGCTGATCGTAGTATATAGATTTAGAGTGAAAAGGGGCCTCAGAGACTATTTCAAACAATTTCCTCATTTTATAGATGAGGAAATTTAAGCCCAGAGAGTTTTGCTATGGTACCCTAAGGACATTGGCAATTTTCCATTTGACTTGCAGCTGAACTTATACATATGTGCTGTCTTCACCATTAGAATGGGAGCTCCTTGAAAAGAGGGATGTCTTACTTTTTATTTGGCACTCAGGTGCTTAGCACACTGCTTTACACATAGTAGGTTCTGATAAATGCTTCATTCCTTTATAAATGCTTCATCCATTTATTCATTCATGCTTCATCCATCCCATCCATCCCTTCATTCATTCATTTAATAAATTGCTCAAAGCCGCATATATCATGCCAAAGATAGACTTTGACTACTGTCTCCAAACTCAATGCTCTTTCAGCTGTACCATATATTATACTCAGAGGCAGTCCAAGTGAGTCAGTGATAGACACTGGGCCTGAAGAGAAGATCTGAGTTCACATCTTGCTTCAGATACTTATTGGCTGTGTGGTCCTTGGCAAATCACTTTGCCTCTGTCTGCCTCTGGTTCCTCAGCTGTAACATGGGGATAATAATAGCACCTTCCTTGCAGGATTACTATGTATAAATAGAGATTTTGAACCCTAGACTTCATTTCCCAGAAGTCCTTGGTATTTCCCAGAATCCCCTATAATGTCTCCTGAGTCTCCACCTTGGTGAGATCACAATTGGTATTTAACTGGCAGTAACACCTCCCATGCTTTCTTCCTTTGCAATGATGTAGCAAGTATAGAAGTCAGCTAAGTGCGGGTATTTTAAATGGACTAATCAGCCATGGGCATGTGGTTTTTATTTTGTATCTTCTTTATTCCTTGATTTCTAATGATCCTTAATAAACCTCATAAAATACAATATTTTTATTATTAGAGATATAATTTAATTTTTACAACTGTGAGGATAAAAATGAGATTCTAGGAAATGAGTAGTAATAAGTAATTAATAATATTAGTGATTAGTAAATGCTTAACATAGTGCCTAACTGTGGAAAAGAGAGAAATTGCAGCAAGACAGAGACTGGAGGTTGATCAGCTGTCAATCAAAGGAAGATTCCATTTGGAATGTTACCAGAAAACAGCTGAAGGCAAGAGCCAACTGCTGACTGATTTTCTGGGATTCTTGGCTAATGATGGTGATTTTGAAGGAAGAAGCTGGGTTTATCTCTGGGACTTGAGATAATCAAGTTGGAGGTGGCCCTGGCTGATTTGAAGGCAGAAGAAGAAGGACAATAGTCCATATATCTCTCTCTGACTTGCTCTGTTTCATGGTAGTGACTGAATTGCCATTCTCTCAATATCCTCCAACCTAAGACTCACTGTAGATAATAGGGAAAAGCTCAACCCTCTTACTTTCATCCTTTATCTTTTCCTGTTTTCCCCAATAAACCTCTAGCTAATTCTAAGGCCATGAGCAGAGTCTTGAGCTCAGCTCCTTGGGTGCTAACATGACTTCGCAATGATGCATACCAAAGTGTTCTGTCATTGTTAACTACAACTGCCCCTGTGAATTTTCTCCTATTGCAAATATAGGAGGATCCATCTGTATATGACTCTATTTCTAGATTGATAAGAGGTGTATCTTTAATTAATAATAGTAATTAATAATATTAGTGATTAGTAAATGCTTAGCATAGTGCCTAACAGAGTAAGACCCATTTAAATGCTTTTCCCTTCCCTTCTCCCTCTCCATACTTCCTCATGCCTGAATTAACTGTACTACCCACATCCCCAAATACCTGTTGTAAAAACATTCCTTTTTACTGGAATATTGTCTGATAGATGGAGGGAAATGCAACTGATCCCTTGAGAGAGTAGTCAGCAGATGCAATTTCAAATTCTTACCAACTGATGGGGGGGCGGGGGGGGGGGGGGGCGTAACTGAAGTCAGTCCTGAAGTCAGGAAGACATATTTCTGAGTTCAAATCTGCCCTCAGACCCTTTCTAGCTGTTTGACCCGGGGCAAATCACTTAACCCTGTTTGCCTCAATTTTCTCATTTGTAAAATGAGCTAGGGAAGTAAATGACAAATGGTATCTTTGCCAACAAAACCTCAAATGGGGTCATGATGAGTCAGACATAATGAAAATGACTGAACAACACTAGATGATGAACTCAGAATACTGCTTGGTTCTGATAAGTGCAAATAATGAATGCTATGAAAAGGGTTATTCAGGTTTACATACTTATTTCCATTGGGCTAGAATGAATTGTGATTTTTAAATATAAGTATAATTTTGAATGCATATGACCCCTACACCAGATTAATTTTTTTAAACCCTTACCTTCCATATTGGAATCAATACTATGTATTGGTTCCAAGTCAGAAGAGTGGTAAGGGCTAGGCAATGGGGCTCATGTGATTTGCTCAGGGTCACAGCTGGCAAGTGTCTGAGGCCACATTTGAACCCAGCACCTCTGGGTGTGGCTCTCAATCCACTGAGCCACCCAGCTGCCCCCCCACCAGATTCATTATTCACACTAATCAGGACCCAGCTGTAATAGAACCTCAGCTAACTTATTTGTAAAAACGGGATGATAATTCTTGCAACATTTACTCTTTAAGGTGGTTATAATGGCTAGTAGGCCTTGAAGTAATATGTAAATGATAATTATTGTTATGAAATAAAGGACCATACCTCCATGATGGGACTTGTAGGGTCCTAGATGTAAAGCTGGAAAGGATTAGATTGTCCAACTGCATCATTTTACAGATAAAGAAACTGAGTCACAAGAGAATACAGTGGCTTTTGGGGGGATAGGATCTGGCATCATAAAACTTGTTTTATTTTAAGTGTATAACTGTATATGATTTGAATAAAAAAAATTTATATCATTAGTATTAAACCAGAAAACAAAAATAGCCCAACCTTTTAAGAATGACATCCACATTAAAGTCTATCTGACTACATTGGGACAGAATTAACAATTGAACTGTCACTGGAAGTAACTGGCTCTCTTTTTCCTTTATTAAGAATTACTATATATTATGATACCATAGAGGTAGGAAAAGGTATACAATTCACCCTAGTAATCGTGCTTTATATAAATTCTATATTCAGATCTCTCGCCCTTTCCCAAAGTAGCTTCACTGACTGGAAAACACAGTTCAATATGCCTGAATGAGTCTTTTCTAAATAATCTTCTCTGTGTATATAGAAGTATCCCTCCCTTTTAAAGAAAAATCCTTTCTTCAGATTATAGATAAAGGCATCATTGATAGAAACAAAGCACAAGTAAATGTCAGTAGGTACAATTAGGGAAATTCTAGGACTTTTATGCTTTAGAGTTGCAGAAATGTCATTTAGGGAAACACTGTGCCTCAAAACCAGTGCTGACAGTGTGCCTATTTTACCATGGCCTGGCCTAGGATTGGGGACACTGATAAGCAATGCCTCTGTCTATGGCTGAGGAATAAAATCTGACCATAGCCTCTAGAAAAAGGCACAATTTTACATCAAAACCAGATATCAGACATCTGAACTCTTCCAACTATCCTCTTGACAGTATCAGTGAGCCCCTGGAGATTCCTGCTGCTCATTGTTAATAGTTTTCTTGTACATGAAGTGGTAATTCTTGAAATGATGTATTAACAGTGTCTATGAGCAAGGAAAAGAGTAATGAAAGAAGTTTATAGGACTTGTGAAGGAGGGGGAGAGAGAGAGAAAGAGACAGAGAGAGAAAGAGAGAGAGAGAGAGAGAGAGAGAGAGAGAGAGAGAGAGAGAGAGAGAGAGAGAGAGAAGAGAGAGAGAGAAGGAGGGAGTGATGGAGGGAAAGACAGAGGGAGGGAGTAAACATTTGAATCTAGAAGGGACCCTAGAAGTTGAATCCAACCTCCATATTTTACAGATGAGGGAGCTGAAGACCTGAGAATTTAAGTAATTTTCCAAAGTCATGTAGGAAGTAAGTAGTAGGGTCAGAATTTGAACACTATTTCTCTAATTCCAGACGCCACATTTTTCCCACTACACCAAGGATGACTATATGTTCTTTGAACCCCTGGACTGAGACTATTTTATATACTGATGATGATGGTGGTGGTGATGATTATGATGTTAGTTTGAAATAATTTTTTAAGTGTGTGCCATTAATGTCATTAAAGACAAAACAGTTACAATAAAAGAGGTGGGAGAAACTCTACCTTCTCTGTAAAAATGGAAAGTGTCAAGGCTAGATAAGATCTCTAATTATTGGCTGGAGCACCTCACAGTGACACATGAATTACTTAATAAAACACTATCAGCTTCCTCTCAGATACCAACCTGATCCCATCTAAGGCATAATGCATCATTACTAAAAGATGGGAATACCAGTAATCCCTCCAATGACTTCACACATAATCCTTCATATAAAGCATTTAGCAGACCATATTACTTTGAAAAAAAAATCTATAAACACTTTAAAAAATATATTAATTAAGAACAAAAATGACATGGCTTAAAGTCCCAAGGATGAAAAGAATAACTTATTTCTCAATTGTATAAATTATTGGAGAAGCTGCCTGAAAACAGCAAAACATATTGCAGTTTATGACTCAATGACCCTTGGTTGTTTGCTTACTATAAATGTATAAATTGGAATCCATTGGTGATATATTTGATATCCACATGGAAAAATATTTAAAATCTGTGACCAACTCAAAAATAACAATTCATATGAAATGTGACATTTTAAAAGGAAAATAGTTAAGATCATTTTGTATCTGCCAAACATAACATCTATTATCATATCTCCTAACTAGAATTAACTGTGACTTCCAAATTAAAGGCATCAAGGCAAACAATTTTATCTATTTGGGGTATAGATATGACATCAAGCCATATGTATTGTAAACAAGGAGAAATGGTCAAAAGCAGAGTAAAGCTGAAATTTAAGGAAGATGAATCCAGGAGAGGCAGATGGAACATTCAACTGGCAGAGGAAGGGAGAATTGAGAATTCCCTAGAAGATTCAAAAGTTGAATCTTTGGCCAGAGCTGGTTCTGGTCACTCTCTCACTCTCTCACCAGAGACTCTGACAAGAGCTAGGGAGAAAAGTTGCTTTTCCAATACCCTTACTACCTGGCTGAGCAGAAGAACTTCTTGCCCACTGAAGACCTCTGCTGATTTAAACTCACTTTCCCTTAAGGGAAAAGTCAAACCATTTCTCTGAAGAGACTTTGTGACAAAAGCCTTCAACAGTTGATAGGGAAAAGATATTAGGGAATTCCCATCTCTTCCCTCTATCCCTTTCTTTCCCTATCCTTTTTCCAAGAAATAAATTAGCCATTTAGTATACAGAAGACGGTCTCTAAGTTTTGTAATAGGAGGGAGGATTTCAAAGTCAAAGAAGAAAGTTTAAGAGGGGTTGACACCTTCTGGTCAGGTCCAGACTCCATTAAGGTTGTCTAGACTTAGTGGATTAAGGAGGAAGTGGCTACCCAATAATCAGTCCCCTCTGGTCCTAGCATTTTAAATCCCCCTCTGTCTCTCCCACTATTACAGTATCCACTGAAAAACAAATGTAACAGTTCCTTGGATGAAGGAATCTTTCCTTCCAGTTATATCAATATGTTGTTTGAATTTGACAAGTGTAAACTTCCCAATATATGTTAAGGGAGGGAAAGTCCAAAAGGTTTGAGCTCAAATACAGAGATTGAAAAGAACCAGTGGTTTAAGATGAAGTCAGACATAAAAATTTCCTAAAGAAGATTGTGGCTGAACAGAACACATTAAAAGACTTGATGGCATCCTTAAATCAAGACTGAATGGGAAGGACCCATCTGAAACAATTAACACTTATATAATATTGTCTTCATTTATGTCTTCAGATTTATAAAGTAGATCAATACACATTTGCAAAGTATTCTAATAAAAATTCATATAATATTAATAAAGATAAGACATATTACCATCAAGTCAACAATTATTTATTACATGGTTGCAAAGTGCCAGAAACCTTTCTTAGCATTAGAAAAAGAAAGTTCCTGCCACCAAGAAGCTTATATTCAAATGGGGGGAATTAACACATAAAGGGGAACTAAAAAACAAGTGGAATGGAGGAGATACCCACATGCAAAGTCTGAAGAGTCATAAGCATAACCAAGGGAGGAATAAAGAATGGCTTGCCTGGTCCCTTTTTTAAAATGGAGGTTCTAAGAGGAATTCACCAAAGGGAGAAGGGAACCACATGTTTGAGGGGATGTTCTGGAATGAGAGGGCTAAGAAGCTAGGGCAGCATTGGTGAGGTCGAGTGCCCAGAGGGCAAATTCAAGCTAACTGTGAGAATCCTCCTTAGCACCTACCTTCCCCCCCTCCCCCCATCACATTACCGGAGTGAGCTGAGGAAATGCTTGCTTTGGGCTGCTGGACTGAGGGATCATGACATGCAAAAAATGTCCACAGGCCCTAGGAAGAGGGGGAATGGAGCAACAGCAGCCCCAGGCTAGGGTGCCAATACCTCACCAACACTGGGCTAGGGAATCTTCCAGGGTTAGAGATTAGCTAAGGCATGATGATGAAGTCTGGAGAGTCAGAATTAAAGTGAGGAGAGGAATAAAGGATGGCTGACCTAAGCCCTTCTCCAGAATAGAAGTTCTCTAAGAAAGTTATTAAAAAAAAAAAAGGTTAGCACTTCTTTGTGAAAAAGAAGGAAGAGAAAAAGAAAAAAAAAGAAAAAGAAGGAAGAACTTCATCGCATACTTGATAATATTCATAATGTATTTTATGAACAAGTCAAAAATCTCCAGTAATATTTTGGAATAACTAGATAACCACTTTGTCAAGCAATAGATAGTAAAGTCCAATAAGATGTATACAATGTTTGGTTTGTGGAATGAAACCAAAGTGGTTTACCTCCAGCCTTGGACTAAGATCCAAGAGTGAAATCAAAAAGTTCTCCATCTGTGATGGAATATTATTGTGCTATAAGGAATGATGAATCAACAAATTTCTAGAAGAACTGGAAAGACCTAAATGAAATGATGTGGAATGAAATAAGCAGAACTAGGATAATATTATACAGTAATTGAAATATAGTGGGATTATCAAATGTAATTAACTTTGCTACTAATAGCAATGCAATGATGCAGGACAATCCTGAGGGATTTATAAGAAAGAACATTATCCACATCCAGAGAAAGAACTGTGGGAGTAGAAATCCAGAAGAAAATATGATTTATCATTTATTTATATGGGTATATGATTTGGGGTTTGGGTTTTAAAAGATTATAACAAAAATGAATAATATGGAAATAGATTTTCAGTGATAATATATGAATAACCCAGTGAAATTGCTTGTCAGCTCTGGGAAGAGGGAGAGATGAGGGGAGGGAGACAACAAGAATCATGTAACCATAGGGGGAAAGTTTTTAATTTAATTAAATTAAAATACATATTTTAAAAAGCTCTCCATCAGTGACATCCACATGAAATCAGGCAAAGAAATGTTAGCAAATGGGCATCGAACAAATGGTTAAGTCATGTATATTAATTTATTCATTTGTGGAAACAGATATTTTTAATAGTAACTCAGGATAAGGTCAATGAGGTCACTGCTATCAGAATTTACAAGATTTATCTTTTAGGAACTTGGAATTGGTGATCGATGTAGATGATGCAAGTGAATTCTGATAACTAGGTAACATTATGACAGGCTTAGAGTTTATAATTTATTAAATGCTGAGCAAGGCATGATCTAGAGGTTAGACTTAGTCATCTGTCTCTCATGGTCTGACAGATGACAAATCCCCATACTATAAATATAGCCCTACATATATCCTGGAAGATTGAACCAATAAACTATACTGAAACTAAACCATTACATATAGACTGAACTGTTGCCCACAATTGCACATATTGTTGTTGTTCAGTCATTTCAATCATGTCCAACTTTTTGTGACCCCATTTGGGGTTTTCTTGGAAAGGAGTCTGGAATGGTTTGCCGTTTCCTTCTCTAACTCATTTCACAGATGAGAAAACTTGGGAAAATAGGGTTAAATGACTTGCCCATCGTCATACAGTTAGCAAAATCTTGAAGATGAGTCTTCTTGACTCAAGGCTAGACACTCTATCCACAGTGCCATCTAGCTGCCCCACAATCACACATTGATTTCAATAAATAAAAGTTTTCATTGAAAAGAATATTTTAATAAGCATCTCTATATTAAATACTCATAATCTCCAAGTCATATTGTATGAAAAGCTTTCAAAATACATAGACCTAGTCAAGCAGAACCAAATTTTGGGAGTCAAGGTAATATGTATACCATCACTGTCATTCTGTCTGCTTCAATGATCCTCCTAAACCCTCTATTAAACCATAAAAATCAATTATTTTATCCACTACAGAAAGAGTTAAGAGTACAAAGCATTAGCAAATTATTCTAGGACCATTTCTATCTGAACCCTATCAAAAAGTTGAAAAAAAATTATATAATAATGTAATAACTCACCCTCAAAACCAAAACACTTTTTCTATGCCTTTGGGGGTGGGGGGAGGGAAGTAAGGAAATGATGATCAGGGGATTCTGTCATATAACTGCTATAGAAATTATGATGGTCTGTCAAGAATATTGAAATGTTGGCTAATTTGGCTCTGATAAAATCACTGATTGAGCTAGTACAATGGAACTACTCCTATGACTTGAAGAATAATGGCATAGAGCAATATGGCCCTACTTAAAGTTATTATGATGATCACCTTGACCTAGATTACAGTGGGAAGAACATTACTCCTTTTTTTCTTGTAACTCAAGAAGGCAAAATATATTGGAAAAAATCCTAAAAAAAATTCTACCTGCTGGAAATGATTCATTGCATAATAGAGCTGACTACCAAAGCAGGCAAAGGCTAAGTTTGCATGAAATGGACTGGAGACATGAAAGCTTTCATGATTTGCCAGCACTAGAAAGCATAACAAAACTGGAATAAGATTGCAGCAGTTACCAGCAAGGGCTATTTGTTTATGCTGCTTTTTTCCAGTAATATCCTCAGCTTCAAGTCACAAAACAATGTGCCACAATCATTAGAAAATGACTTCTTCCTCAGGCCAACACTAGAAGAAATGAGATTAAATTGAGGAGATGCTGAAATCTAAAGGAAAAAATTGAAGGGATTAAGTTAGTTGAAAATTTCCACTTAGGAATAGAAACAGAGAAGAAAAACAACTCCCTGATCACATGGGTTGATGGGGATATGATTGGGGATATAGACTCTAAATGATTACTCTATTACAAATATCAATAATATAGAAATAGTTCTTGATCAATGATACATGTAAACCCAGTGGAATTGTGTGTAAGCTATGGGGGGGAAGTGAAGGTAGGGGAGGGAAAGAATAAGAATTTTGTAACTACGGAAAATATACTAAATTAATTAAATAAATTTTTTCAAATACTTAAAAAAATAAAAGATTTGTACATGAATTCGAAAGAAAATTTCCACTTAGAGCCAACTCTGGACATTATACTTAACTATGAAATGGATGACAAAAATAGACCAATGTCATAAATGATTTTGAAAAGATGGTCAAACTTAGGCTGGAATTTTGAGGAACTTTTTCTGAATTTGTCAACAGGAATCCAACTAATCAATTTACCCAACCAGTATAATTCTAAAAGTTGGTATAATAATAAAAATACTAACAATAATAATAAGTAGGTACCCACGTTAAGATTTTCAAAGCACTTGTACATACCTTCTCATCTGATCCTCGCAAAAACCTGAGAGGTAGGCACTATTATTATACTGATTTTACAGGGGAGGAATAAGCAAATTCATTCTAATACAGTACATCATAGAACATGAAATAAAATATTATAAACTGAGGAAACTGAGTGAAACTATTAATACTTGAAATAGAATATGTAAACTAAGGGGAAACTATTACTGATTGAGATAGAGAAAGGTAAACTGAGAGAAACTATTACTTGTTGAACTATAGAAAAATCAACTGAGAGAAACTGTTTCTTCTTGAACTGACTGCTGTCCTCTGGCTTATGACTAGAGAGAGCTGCTAGAGGGGAACCACCCTGAGGATCTCCTAGTTACAATGGGGGTAGATGAGAGACACTGCTAGTATACAGGGGAATGCTGCCACACAGGGATACTGGCACACAGGGATGCTGGTACACAGAGGACTGCTCTGGGGATTATTCTGGGTTTGCCTGCTGATCCCTATTGATGGCTGATGGATCAATCTACTTCCTAAACTCGTTCCTCCCTTTTCCAACCCTCTCTTCCCTGCCCCTCCTTCACCTCCCAATTCTTCTTGAAGCCTTTGGCTTCTTCCCTCCCCCCTAAGTGAACTATAAAGATCTTCTTTTCTTTTCCTTTTTCAAGTAGGGGTTTATTGGGATAACAGGATGGGAAACTGAGGAAAGTGGGATGAGGGTTTCCCTAATCTATAAGGGGAATTTGAGAGGGTTATGGAAATAGTCCAGTAACAAAGGTGAGAAGAGGAACAGTTAGATAAATGTGGGACAACAGCTAAGATATTCCTTCTTCTTTTACAACACCATCAAGGTCTCTCAGTTTCCCCTGGCCAGCTTAAACTCTCAGAGAGAGACAATCAATTCAAAAGCCAAGTTTCTCCTTCTTCTCCGCTCTCTGTGGCCAGAAAAATCCCAATTCTTGGTCAGTCAAAATCTCAGAGAATGCAGGGGTCTCCCTTTGATCAGAAAGCCCCCAAAACAAGCCAGCACAATCAGGGTCTTCAGCCAGCCTCAACTGCCAGTCTCACCTGCCAGAGAGAGAGAGAGAGAGACTTCCAGCCCTTCCCCCTCATCAGCTCAACTGCCACTCCTCCTGGGGGCATTCCGTTTTAGAATATTCGTCTTGATTGACAAAACATGTCCCCAGCTTAGTCTCTTGCATCTTGTCTTATCCTTCAAAACCTTTCTCTCTTCATGACTCTCACACAAACACATAAAAGCATTTTAAGATTTTCATACCACAAGTATATATAGCTGTTCTCACCATGGTAAGAATCATAGGTGGAAGAGAAAAGCAATGAAGAAATGCCCCTAAGGATAAGAATGAAACATGATAATAGCAGAAGCAACTTGAAAAAGCTATCTAGCTCTGAATATTCCAAAATCTCCAGGCTATCTATAAACTCTCATCTCTGAACATTCTTTCAACTAACCTCAGGAAAGAACCAAAAGGCACAAGTGACATGAGCTCATAAATGTATGGAGCTAGGAACTAGAAATTTAGCCAGCCTCACACAGAAACTGCCTCACACAAAAAACTTGGAGTAGTCCTGCCAGGAAGAAAAGAAATCAGTGCAAGTATTCCCTTTATGTATGCCTGATCTGTTATAACTCCCCAATCCCTGAATCATTCAGTCTTACTGTTTCACAGTCAAATAGACAACTGATACCCTAGAAGTAAAAAACCAGTTTCCCAAAGTTTCCATATTGTTGAATTAGAATTAGGCAGAAAATATCTGTGTAGTTCCTTTCTGTTGCTCTCATATAAGACTAAAAATCATCCTCCAATAAATTAGTCCAAGGATTTGAACAGTATTTTTCTTTTTTGGGGGGGGGGGGGAATGTTTTTTTGTTGTTGTTTTTATTTTTATTTTTTTAACATTATTTTATTTGGTCATTTCCAAACATTATTCATTGGAGACAAAGATCATTTTCTCCCCCCACCCACCACCACCACCTCTCCCATAGCCAAAGCGTGGATTCCACTGGCTATCACGTGTTCTTGATTCGAACCCATTTCCATGCTGTTGGAATTTGTTTTAGGGTGTTCATTTAGAGTCTCTCCTCAGTCATGTCCCCTCAACCACTGTAGTCAAGCAGTTGGTTTTCCTCGGTGTTTTTACTCCCACAGTTTGTTCTCTGCTTGTGGATAGTGTTTTTTTCTCCTAGATTCCTGTAGATTGTTCAGGGACATTGCATTGACACTAATGGAGAAGTCCATTACGTTAGATTGTACCACAGTGTATCAATCTGAATAGTATTTTTCAAAAAGCATTGAAAACTTTCAACCACTATATGAGTGCTCCAAATGACTAGTAATGAGAGAAATGCCTATCACAGTAATCAAATGCATAAAGTTAGCATATATGACAAAAGATGGAAATGTCAAGGTTGGAGGGGTTGGGAAAAGACAAGAACATTTATGCATTGCTGGTAAAGCTAGAACCATTCTGGAAAGCAATTTGGAATTATACAAAGGAAGTACCTAAAATATCCATATCCATAGATTCGATCCATAGATTCCACTGCTAGTCACATACTCAAAGGAGAGCAGTGATGAAAAGGAAGGCGTCACATACACTATAATATTTATATATTTTACTTTTTGTGTATTTATGTATTTTATGTATCATTTTATATGTATCTATTTATGTATCTTTACTGTAGAGCAAAGAACTAGATACAAAATAGCTATGCTCTGAAGAAAGGCTAAACCAATTGTGGTAAAAGAAAAGAATATGTAAAGTTTAAAATTTAGGGAACTGAGGCAGGTAGAAATTAGTTTCTCTCTGCAAGGAGTATTATATTTTTAGAGGTTTATTAAAGGTTGAGAATTTAAGAAAAATACAAGTAAGAAAGGCACATGCTGGGTGGGCCATGAGGCCCACCCAAATTCCACTCACATCATGAGACGCATCTGTTTGCCAGCGGAGATAGGAAGAGAAGAGCCTGCCGTGGGCAGAGACCCTTTAAATAATGATTTTGCTCTCGGCCCAGGTGAGAATTCAGTGAGATTACAAAGCATTTTGGGAAAGTGGAGCAAGGACTTCTGGGGATTGGAGTCCTGGATTCGAGTCCATTTTTACAAATATGAGTTTGTTATAAGAAATGATAAGCAAGAGGCATATAGAAATTCGTGGAAAGATTTATGAACTGATGCAGAATGAAATAAGCAGAAACAGAAAAACAATATGCATAATAACTAGGATCATATAAATGGATAGAACAAAAAAATAGAAAATGAATGTTATAAAATCCTATTGTCCAAGTTTTGCCCCAAAGAAGAGATATTTGAAAATATTTCCCTCTACTTTTTTACAGAGATGAGGGCCGTGGGTGTAGAAATCGCCATTACAGCAGATTTTTTGATATGTTGGCTAATTTTGTAGAATTTTAAAATTTATTTTTTCCTCTTTTAAAAAAATTCTTTATTATAAAGGATGGATTTCCAGGAAGGGTGGGAGAAGTGAATCAGTGGAAAATATAAGATATAAAATATAAATAAAATTTTTATTTAAGAAATAAGAAAATAAAGTAGTTTGTGGAGGGAATACATAGAAGGGGAGATTGGAGGATCTGCAGAGGAAAAAGAGTGAGAGATCACATCACTAGCTTGCTGCTGTACATAGTAGAAAACTTGAATGCCATTTGTCCAATTAAAAACAAACATTCAAATTAAAGAGAAACATGTGAAAAGTCATATGGTAAACAAAAGTATGTCAGAAAGTAAAGATCCCCTTAATTTGCAATTTAAAGCAGAATTTCAAAGGTTATGGCATGGTACAGAGGACAAAATAAATAATTCAACCTTGTGTTGTACAACTTTAGTGCCAAGATTTAAGAAGTGTAATGTTAAATTTAGGATTAAAGACTGAATATATTAATTAGAGGTCATCAAGGATTTCACTTATAAAATCCTGAATGAAACACTCAAGTCAGAATGGAGTTTTATGGTAATTTAATTTCAACAAGAGTAAGAAATTATTAGAGGGAGAGAGAGAGGGAGAGAAGGAAAGAGGTTAACTCAACCTCCTGGCAGAGCCAGAGGGAGTTTTAGGCCTTGGAGGGCAAAATCAGGGAAGGGAGCCAGTCCTTCTCACTCACGTGACCGATCTGAAGGAAAGCTGTCTGCAGGCCTCCTCCCAGCTTGAGCTCCAGGATCGAACTGGTGTCTAGCCCCTTCCACAGGAAACGAGCAAACTCCAGAGGCTATTCTCTACCTCATTTCCTGAGTCTCACATGTGCCAATGGTGGCTCAAGCTTGGCTTAGGAGAGCCCAGGGGGGCAGTTAATTGTTTCTGATTTGTCATTAGCTAGCACATGCCCGTGTAGTGTGATTGTGTACATTCTTGGGTGCTAGACCAAGCAAGATGGAGGAAATTTAAAAATCACCATCCCCCCTGATGATGATTGAAGGACTAATCTCCCCAATTGATCACTAAACATAAGCATCCTACACCCCCCAAAATTCTAACTGCAGGTGTATACAAAATTTTACCCTTTAAGAGGAGAACTACAATAGTTGTAGATAAGGGGAAATAGAGGAGAGAGAGACAGCAAAACCAATGTTTTGCTGGGCATATTGACAAAAGCAATTAGGGGGCAGTCCCCTTTGGCATAAGTGTACATTCAAAATAAATGTTCAATCAACCACACCCCAAGGTTCATTCTGGATCTTCCTGTAGGGTAAGGGTTTAGGTATCTTTCTGCAAACAGTTCATTCTCTGGATTCAATTAGTTAGTATTTTCATAAAATCCAAAATTTAAATCTTGGATTTTATGAAAATACAATCCCCTCTGAAGAAAGTGTTGAAAAAAACACAGTCCAACTGAGGATGCAAGGTTTAGTTATGGGTGTGTGTGAGTTAATTCAAAAGAAAACAAAAACAAAAATGAAAACAAAATCAAAAACAAAAGAAACAAAAGAAAAAGGAAAAAAATGAAAGAAAAATCAAACCCTTTATATATATTTTTAAAAGAAGAATTAAAAATCAGTATCAAAATATCAAAAATCTATGTATACAAAATTTTGAAAAGGCAAGAATAAATTTCTCACAGGCCCCTGTATTAGGGTCCAGTTAAGTAATTTCTAATCCCACAAGTCTGTAGGACAGAATGCAGTAATATTTCACTTACCCATTTACAGCCAAGGCTACAGGAAATTGCCATAATCTATATAGGAGAGAAAAAAGGACCAGATTATTATTTTGATAGGTAAGTGTCATACCCTGGTCTGATTTTACCTTCATTCTCAGGGATAGAGGGAGCCAGAATGATAACCAACCTTTGGTACTTGTCTGTAAGTATTTTCATGAAGAGTGTGGATACAAGGAAGGCCTACGTCTTAACATATGTCAAACATCACAACCTCGAGTCTCATTTTCGGTTCAAGTCCTTAGTATTGCCTTAGAAGTGCATCAATCCTACCTGGATTGGTTTTTTCTTTGTTGACCTGTGTGCTCTTTTGGCACCATTCAGGTTATCTCTGTGCTCCTTTTTGATCCCATTTCCTAGAATCAGACACAAACATTAATCACAGTCCCATAACAATTATCAATAAATGGCAGGTTCCCACAGTCTAAAGCTGTTTGGGTATGTATTAATATTATAGCAAGCATATATATTTAAACTTATATTATTGTAGAATAAAAATTAATATTGATTTTATGTACCTGAAGTACATAGAAATGAGAAAAGGAAAAAATCCAATATTTTAATAAAAATAAAAGAAAAAAATAAAATAAGGAAAAAGAGAAAAGAGAAAAAATATATTCAGGAATTCAATGTGTTAAAAAAATCCACTTGTCTATGGGTAATTATCTTCAATGCATGTATAGGATATAGTCAATCAGTCTCAACAGAAGATGTTCTCTTTACATGTGAGAAATGAATCCAAGAGTCCTTCTCTCCAACATTTATAGATGTTGAAGTAGGTAACAATATTTGTAATGGCCCTTCCAAGGAAGTCTGAGTTGCTTCCGTATGATGGACATTCTTTATATTGTTACAAGGGAATCACGTTAAAAGACTGATATATATTAATTTAAGGTCGCCAAGGAATCAGCTATGTAATTCCTAAATGAAAAACTCAAGTCAGCCGTCAGCCTTTTTTGGAGTTTAATTACAATAGGAGCAAGAAAGGAATTAGAGATATATATAGAGAGAGAAAGGGGAGAGAAGGGAATAGGGCTTAAATACCCCTTCTGTTTAGGCTGGGCCAAAAGGCCCAAGCCCTTAGATAGCTGGGGCAAAGAAAAGAGATCAGTCCCTATTACTCACGTGTCCAAAATGGAGAAACAGTCTCAGAGGCCCCCACCTTCATCTTCCTTCAGAGCAAGCTTCCTCAGAGCCCAGCAACCACACCGACCCAAAAACTCAACAAACCACCACCTCGAGTCTCCAGACCCTCCTATCTTTAAGGAAACCATCCAAGTTGCCTCCCCTCAGTCCTCACATCTACCAATCACTCTTCATCAATTTCCCTGTCAATGGAGGCTCTCGCTTAACCCAGGACCGCCCAGAGGTTTCTGGCTTTTTGCACATGTCTGTTGAAGGTCATATTTTCCAATGATTAAATCTATACTCCTTTGTTACAGCCCTTTCTAAATCCTGTTAACTTGAGTATGGTAGAGATTGGAATAATTAAATTTTGATCTAGGCTGCAGCCCTTACTCAATCCTATTAGGACTGAATAGGGTGGAGATTTATTCCAAGTATCTCCATTGTATCAATTCTAAAATCAATCAAGACTCAAAGAAATTCCTGTTCTATGCTTAAGCATAGGTCAAAGTCCTTTCCATTGTTCAGCAAAGGGTTTCTGTCCTAAAGTAATCTTAAGAAGGGAAGAGAAGGAACCTCCCATGCCAATGGAGTTCCCATTCCAATAGACTATCAGTAAGAAATTTTCCAAGTATGAAATATCCCAATGGTGAAATTTTCAACAATTATAAGTCTAAGGAAATTTGAGGTTTACAATCCCCCCTGATGATCATTGGGAGACTAGTCTCCCCATTGATCATTTAACATAATCATTTTGTAGTTCTAAATTCACTTCTAACTAAAGATATACACAATATTCAATTTTCTAAGAGAAATTAGAATAGTGAGAGAGGAAATAGAAAAGAAAAGAAAGCAAAACCAATGTTTGCTAGGCGCATTGACAGAAAGCCAAATTAGGGGCAGTCCCTTTTGGCATAAATGTTACAATAAATGTTCAATCAAAAGTTCAGTCCAATCAATCACATCCAAAGTTCATTCTTGATCTTCTTGATGAAGTGTAGGTTTTTGGCATCTTTCTGCAACAGTTCATTCTCTGGATATAAAAGTTTCAAGCTTCTTTCTTGAAGATCTTTTCTTGAACAAAATCAAAATCTTTGAATTTTTTATAAAAGTAAAATCTTAAACAAAAGTCTTGGATTTTTATAAAAATAAAATCTCAAACAAAAAAAATTCAAAAATTCTTAGATTTTAAATTAAAATACAATCCCCCCTGAAGTAAGTATTTAAAAAAAATATATATCAAGTTTAGCTCAGAATGCAATGTTCAGTTATGGGGGTGTATGTGTCAATTATCAAAAGAATAGAAAAATAATCAAAAACATAAGAAAAATTCAAAATAGACCTTGTATAGGTCCAGTTTAAAGTAATTTCTATCTCACAAGTATGTAGGACAGAATGCAGTAATATTTCATTTAGCCATTTGTAGCCAAGACTACAGGAAGTTGCCATAATATAAGAAGAAAAGAATTAGAATTCTATTTTGATGGGGAAATGTCATTCCCTTGTCTGATTTTTTCCTTCAGAGATATAGGGAGCCAGCATGATAGTCAAGCTTTGTACTTGTTTGAGTACTTCAAAACGAGTGTAGATACAAGGAAGTCCTACGACTTAAACATAAGTTAAGCGTCGCAACCTTGAGTCTCACTTTAATATTTCATGTGTGCTCTATTGGCACTATTCAGGTTTAGTCTGTGCTCCTTGTTTTTATCCCTTTTCCTGGAATCAGACACAAACATTAATCACAGTCCTATAATATTTTATCAATAAATGGCAGGTTCCCATAGTTTAAAGCTTTTAGGCATATATTGATATTATAGCAAGAGTATATATATTAACTTGTATTACTGCAGGGAAAAAAATAATATTAATATTAATTATGTGTACCTTCAGTACAAAAAATGAGAAAAAAAATCAAATATTCTGATAAAAAAATAAAAAGAAATAAGAAAAAATAAGGGAAAAAAATCAGTAATTCAATATATTCTTGAAAAAAAACATCCATTTGTCTATGGATTATTATCTCCAATTCATATGATAAGATAGAGTCACAATTCATATGATAGGATATCATATCATAATTTCTATAGTTATTATTTCTAAAACCATTATTAAACTGTGTATTCCTTCCAAACATCTTAAGAAAGGTTCTACATTCCATCATTTTGTGGCCCTTCTTCTCACAGAAGTGGCAAGTAATGGATTGATAATTGGATTTCTGGAGAGGGGCAATTGTCGTTGGTTCATTATCATGCCCACTTTCTAATTTAGTTATCCTATCTATTACACATCTCAATTTTTTCTTCATTTCCTCCATGTCATCATTATTCTCTTTCTCCTTTTCTTCGTTTCCCTTAAAAACATATATAGCTGTTTTTCGCAATTCTTCAAGGTCCATATCTGACCATCTTGGGCATTGTGTTTTAAAATAATTTTTAATTACTTTGCATGAATTATTTACAAAGATTCTTCTAACTTGTCTTAAACTATTCTCTTTATTTAAGTCCCAATCTAAGTATCTGTCCCCAAACTCGATAATTCTGTCCATAAATCTGGAGGGTGTTTCGTTTTCCTTTTGCTTAATTTTTTCCAGTTCCATCCACTTATCTGTACTGTCCGCACATTCCTTCATGGCCGTGAGGATGGCCTCTCTACAACGGTATAGTTGTAGATAGTCCTCAGGATTATTATAGTCCCATTCGGGATCCTGAGATGGCCAATGTGCTGCATTACGCCCCCGGGTTTTGTTGACATGAGCAATTATTTTATTTTTTTCACGTTCACTTAAAAAAGCCTGTAGTAAGCTCTCAACGTCCTTGTAAGATGGATTATATTGAAAAAATATGTCTCCCATCTTTTTTGTTACTAGAAAAGGATCTTGTTCATATGTGGGGATATTTCGTGTAAATTCATTTATTTCTTGGGGAGTAAACGGTATCCTATGTCTTAAAGTCACCACATCACCATTTCGTCCTATTTCAGGTACTTCTCTTAGAGGAAACAGGCCTCTAGTTGAATTTTGCACCTGTGAGTCAGTTTGACAAGGACAGGTTTCTCTAGGAGGACAAGATCTCCCTTGCATTGGAATTTGGTTTTCTGTAGGAGAAGGAACATGAGAAGCTGGGATTGCAGGGGAAGGGTTTTGGGGATTAAATTCAGACAAGATTTGCACTGCACGAGAGAAGCAATCTGTTAACTGGGCTATAGGGAAGGTGTTGTCCATCTCTATTTCAGGGAAGGAAATTTCCTCATTCAAAGGTTCAGAAACAGGTCTGTTTCTGGTAGAGTGGGTGTTTGCCCATTGATCCTGTAAGAAACATTTTAGATCTTCTAATTGGGCTTGCATTTTTTCCTCAATTTTTCCTATTTTATCTTCCATATCTCCCATTTTATCCTCAATATTTCCTATTTTATTCTCAATATTTCCTATTTTATCCTCAAGTTTTTCTATTTTATTCTCAATATTTCCTATTTTATCCTCAATTTTTTCTATTGTATCCTCAATTTTTTCTATTGTATCCTCAATTTTTTCTATTGTATCCTCAATTTTTTCTATTTTATCCTCATTTTTTTCTATTTTATCCTCAACATTTTCTATTTTATCCTCAATATTTTCTATTTTATCCTCATTTTGTTTTATTTTATCCTCATTTTGTTTTATTTTATCCTTATTTTGTTTTATTTTATCCTCATTTTGTTTTATTTTATCCTCAATATTTTTTATTTTTTCATCTCTAAATATAGTATTGAGGAGTACAAAAATGACAGTACCTATTAATATAAAAATTTGGAGGTATCCTTCATTCCTCAATGCCCCTACTTCTTCAGCTGCCATATAATTGTCAAAGAATGTAGTACTCATTTTTATATGTATATTTTGTAATTTCACAAAACACGTGGGGAGCAGGGCAAAGCAACAAACTTTCCACAGGGTTTTTTTTTTTTTAATCCAGGAAGTTGTTCCTTAAGGGAAAGGATATTTAGAAACAGTTCTTCCAGCCAGGACTTTAGAGTCCTGTTGCTGAGATTTAAAAACAGCTGTTTTCTGTCTATCAGAGTCACACAGCTGGGAAGTATCTGAGGTCCGATTTGAACCCAGGACCTTCTGCCTCTAGGGCTGGCTCTCAATCCGCTGAGCTACCCAGCTGTCCCTTAAGATTAAAGGGAAGAAAAAGAAAAAACTGCTGATTCCAATTTAACTTAAGGAGAAAAGAGAAAAAGTTTTTTATACTCACGTGTTCTAGCAGCTGTGTCTTTAAGCCAAGTTTTTTTTTTTTTTAAAAAAAAAGGACTAAGTGGTGAAACAGTATAGTAAAAAGGCAAGGAAAAAGTTTTATTGAGAGGATTCTTTAGACTCCCGTGTGGTCAGCCACAATGTTACAAGGGAATCACTTTAAAAGACTGATATATATTAATTTAAGGTCGCCAAGGAATCAGCTATGTAATTCCTAAATGAAAAACTCAAGTCAGCCGTCAGCCTTTTTTGGAGTTTAATTACAATAGGAGCAAGAAAGGAATTAGAGATATATATAGAGAGAGAAAGGGGAGAGAAGGGAATAGGGCTTAAATACCCCTTCTGTTTAGGCTGGGCCAAAAGGCCCAAGCCCTTAGATAGCTGGGGCAAAGAAAAGAGATCAGTCCCTATTACTCACGTGTCCAAAATGGAGAAACAGTCTCAGAGGCCCCCACCTTCATCTTCCTTCAGAGCAAGCTTCCTCAGAGCCCAGCAACCACACCGACCCAAAAACTCAACAAACCACCACCTCGAGTCTCCAGACCCTCCTATCTTTAAGGAAACCATCCAAGTTGCCTCCCCTCAGTCCTCACATCTACCAATCACTCTTCATCAATTTCCCTGTCAATGGAGGCTCTCGCTTAACCCAGGACCGCCCAGAGGTTTCTGGCTTTTTGCACATGTCTGTTGAAGGTCATATTTTCCAATGATTAAATCTATACTCCTTTGTTACAGCCCTTTCTAAATCCTGTTAACTTGAGTATGGTAGAGATTGGAATAATTAAATTTTGATCTAGGCTGCAGCCCTTACTCAATCCTATTAGGACTGAATAGGGTGGAGATTTATTCCAAGTATCTCCATTGTATCAATTCTAAAATCAATCAAGACTCAAAGAAATTCCTGTTCTATGCTTAAGCATAGGTCAAAGTCCTTTCCATTGTTCAGCAAAGGGTTTCTGTCCTAAAGTAATCTTAAGAAGGGAAGAGAAGGAACCTCCCATGCCAATGGAGTTCCCATTCCAATAGACTATCAGTAAGAAATTTTCCAAGTATGAAATATCCCAATGGTGAAATTTTCAACAATTATAAGTCTAAGGAAATTTGAGGTTTACAATATACACGTTGTCTCTTGGGTTCAGGTCATGAAGTGAAAAGTCTAGTAGTCCGGCTTGTACTGCAGCTCTGGATTCATGTAGTTCACGCAGTTTGTGCTGTAATTCCTGTATATAGGAAGCAATAATAGTATCTCCCCCTACTAGACATGTATATGCCAGAGAGAAAGGCTTAGCCTGTATAGGCAGATGTCCAAAAAACATCTCAAATGGTGAGACATGTAGGTCCTCTAGGCCTGTTTCCAAGATAAAATAGGGCCAGAGGGAGGATTTCAGGCCATTTTAAATGGGTCTCAGTGCATAATTTGCCAGTCATAGTTTTAAATTCTTTATTCATCCTTTCAACTTGGCCTGAGCTCTGGGGATGATATGGAAGATGGAATTTGGGAGTTATCCCCAAGCAAGAATATATCTGATTTAGAACAAAATCAAAATGACTTCCCCTATCAGAATCAGTACATGCTGGCAGGCCAAAGCGAGGAATAATTTCTTTTAAAAGTACCTTAGCAACAAAAGCCACTGTGGCTCGGGTCGCAGGAAATAATTCTGGCCATCTGGTCAGTTGATCTACTATGACTAGACAAAATTTATAAAGTCCAGCCTTTGGCATTGTTATGAAATCTATCTGTAGATACTCAAAAGGTGTGTAAGCCAGAGGATGCCACCAAAGGCATATTGGTTATGTCCCTGGCAGGTAGAGCAGGCTGAACACACTTTAGAGACTATGGTAGTTAGGCTAACCTACTCTCCTAACAGAGTCCACAATGCCCTGGGTACCAAAGTGACCATTTTTATCAACAGATTGGCAAATTTGGTGATAGAAACTTCTAGGGAGCAGGGGTTTCCCTTCAGACGATACCCACACTTCATTAATTTGTTTTGCTTTAAATTTTTGTTTCCATTTTTCCACTTCCTTTTCATTATAGGAAAATGATAAATTTAAATTATCAGTGTTTGTTAATGTTAAAATTAATCCAGGTCCTCCTATGGCTGCTAGCTTTGCAGTGGCATCTGCTCAGTCATTTCCTCTAGAGACAGGGTCAGAGCCACCTGTATAAGCAGAGCAATGAAATACAGCTAGAGCTTCAGGCAGTTTGAGAGCAGAAAGAACTTCATTAATAATTTCTGCATTAGCTATGGATTTTCCAGCTGAGGTTAAAAATCCTCTCTGGAGCCATAGCATCCCGACTGAGTGACAAATGCCAAAAGCATATCTAGAATCCTTATAAATTGTTGCCTTTTTACCCTTGGCAATTATACAGGCATGTTTCAGAGCTATGAGTTCTGCTCCTTGAGTGCTAATATTAGAGGGCAGCGAAGCTGACCACTCAGTGGCAAATTCTGTGACTACAGACTCATAAAAGAAGAACCATCAGTAAATAAGACCAGATCTGAGTTGTTTTAAGTGAGTGTCCAAGAGATCACATTGAGGTTTTTCTGCCATGGACACTAGTGTTTCATAACTATGTAATGGTTCTCCTGAAGTTGGAAAATCTGGAAGCAAGGTGGCAGGGTTAAGAGTTGAACAGTGCTTCAAGGTAATGTTTTCATTGTTTAACAAGGTTATTTCATACCTTGTAATTCGCTGATCAGAAAATGCCTGTGTTCTGTGTCTTAGCAACAATGCTTCTACCTCATGTGGGAACATAATTGTCAATGGGCATCCCAATACTAGATCAACAGTTTTTGTCACTAGTAAGGCTGTAGCAGCTACTCCTCTAAGACATGGTGGTGCTCCTGATGCTACTGGGTCCAGTTGGGCAGAATAATAAGCAATTGGGTGCTGAGAAGGTCCCAAAGTCTGAGTTAAAACACCTGAAGCTACCCCTCTTCGCTCATGTACATACAAAGTAAATGGCTTATTGTAATCTGGGATGCCTAGAGCAGGGGCACACAGGATAGCCTTTTTTAGATCTGATAGAGCTGACAGGTGTTCTGGTTCTAATTTGAGGGGTTCAGGGACCAAATCCCTTGTTAGTGCTATAAGGGGTTTAGTAATTTCCCCATAGCAAGGAATCCATTGTCTACAAAACCCTGTTGCTCCCAAAATTGCTCTCAATTGTTTCTTAGTGGTAGGAGCACTTAAATTTTGAATATTCTCAATTCGTCTGGGAGAAATCAAGCGGGCACCTGCAGACAGGATGAACCCCAAATATTCTACTTTAGGAAGGCACCACTGAACCTTATCCTTCGAGATCTTATGACCTCTTTTGTGCAATTCCAAAAGAAGGTGCTTGCTATCTTCCTGACATGTTTCCGCATCTGTTGAAGCCAAGAGTAGGTCATCTACGTACTTGATTAATTTGCTGTTTTTAAATTTTATATTATCTGTATCTTGGCTCAAAATTTGCTCAAATAAGCTCGGGTTGTCTACAAAACCTTGTGGCAGACAACTCCAGCAGTATTTATGGCCCTGCCAGGTGAAAGCAAAGATATGCCTGGAGTTCTCATGAATGGGTATGGAAAAGAAGGCTGAGCACAAGTCTACTACTATAAAGTATGTAGCTGTGCTAGGAATAGAAGAAATAATAGTATTGATATTGGAAACTACGGAGTGTCTCTTTATAACATGATTGTTCACAGCCCTGAAATCCTGCACGAATCTATAGAGGTGTTTGCCATCAGGCCCTCTTTTTGGTTTTTTAATGGGCAGGATGGGCGTGTTGTATTCATATTTACAAGGGATTATTATTCCCTGTGCAATTAATGAGTTAATTACTGGGGTGATTCCATCAATTGCATTTTTTGAGAGGGGTGATTCCGTCAATTGCCTCTTTTTGAGAGGGGATACTGAGGAATGGACGGAGGTGGGCTAGATTTAGTTTTTATCTGTACAGGAACAGCCGACTTAAGTAAGCCTACATCGGAAGAAGATGTGGCCCAAAGAGACTCCGGTATATCTTCAGGTATTGCAAAGGTGGGATGCTCTTTTTTCTCCTGACTCTCTGAGAGAATTACAGGGAGTAAATTTAAAGATTCCTCCGGTACTTCCAATGATAAGGAACCATCTGGGGAGAAAGTTATTGTGGCTCTGAGTTTGCATAGAAGGTCCCTCCCCAGCAAATTTAATGGGGAGTCAGGCATCAAAAGGAAGGAATGTTGTACCTCTAGGGGTCCTACAGACACCATTCTAGGGGGAAGTTAAAAACTCTTTGGGATTACATTCTCTGAGCCAACAGAATAACATGGTAAATCAGCTGTTCTATTTAATACAGACCAGGAAGCTCCAGTATCTAATAGACAATCATAATAGGTGTTACCCACCTTTAAAGTAACATGGGGTTCATTAGTATGGGGGGTAATGGATAGGGACAACGGGTAATAGGAAATCAGGGTCCGGAAAATCAAAGGTTGTATCCTCTGATTCCTGTGCCTCAGCCCCCCCCCCCGGACACCTTCATTGTGTTTGGGAAGTTCCTTGGGAACCCCCCTGAAAAGCGCCCCCCTGAAGGGCACCCCCCTGAGGGGCATTCGCACCTCGAGTATTTTTTGGACAAGCACCATTTTTTATATTTTGTTGTGGAGTTATTTCATTTGAGTTATCATTTTCCCAATATCCATTTCTATAGTCATCATTCCTAAAGTTGTGGTTTTATTGTCATAATTATATTTATTTCTATAATTATCACTTCTATAGTTGTTATTAAACTGAGTATTCCTTCCTATAATATTGAGAAAAGCTCTACACTGTACCGTATTGTGGCCCTTCTTCCCACAGAAGTGGCAGGTAATGGATTGATAATTAGATTTCTGGAGAGGGGCAAGTGTCATTGGTTCATTATCATGCCCACTTTCTAATTTAGTTATCCTATCTATTACACATCTGATTTTTTCCTTCATTTCCTCCATGTCATCATTATTTTCTTCCTCTTTTTCTTTGTTTCCCTTTAAAACATATATAGCTGTTTTTCGCAATTCTTCAAGGTCCATCTCTGACCACCTTGGACAATGTGTTCTAAAATAATTCTTAATCGCTTTGCAAGAGTTATTGACAAAGATCCTTCTAACTTGTCTTAACCTAGTCTCTTTAGTTAGGTCCCAATCCAAGTATCTGTCCCCAAACTCGATTATTCTATCCATGAATCTGGAGGGTGTTTCTTCCTCCTTTTGCTTAATTTTTTCAAGTTCCATCCACTTATCTGTATTGTCTGCACATTCCTTCATTGCCTTAAGGATGGCCTCTCTACAATGGTATAGTTGTAGATAATCCTCAGGATTGTTATAGTCCCATTCGGGATCCTGAGATGGCCAATGTGCTGCATTACACCCCCGGGTTTTGTTGGCATGAGCAATTATTTTATTTTTCTCACATTCAGTTAAAAAAGCCTGTAGCAAGTTCTCAACATCCTTGTAAGACGGGTTATACTGAAAAAAATATGTCTCCCATCTTTTTTATTACTAGAAAGGGATCTTGTTCATATGTGGGGATATTTCGTGTAAATTCATTTATTTCTTGGGGAGTAAATGGTACCCTGTGTCTTAAAGTCACCACATCCCCATTCCATCCTATTTCAGGTACTTCTCTTAGAGGAAACAGGCCTCTAGTTGAATTTTATACCTGTGGGTCAGTTTGACAAGGACAGGTTTTTCTAGGATGACAAGATTCCCTTTTGACTGGAATTTGGTTTTCTGTAGGAGAGGGAACATGAGAAACTGGGATTGCAGGGGAAGGGTTTTGGGGATTAAATTCAGTCAAAATTTGCACACGAGAGAAGCAGTCTGTTAACTGAACTATAGGGAAGGTTTTTTTCCATATCTATTTCAGGGAAGGAAATTTCCTCATTCAAAGGTTCAGAAACACTCTGGTAGAGTGGGTGTTTGCCAATTGATCCTGTAAGAAACATTTTAGATCTTCTAATTGGGCTTGCATTTTATCCTCAATTTTTTTCATTTTAGCATCTCTAAATACAGTATTGAGGAGTACAAAAATGACATTACATATTAATATAAAAAATTGGAGGTATCCTGCATTCCTCAATGCCCCTAATTCTTCAACTGCCATATAAATGTCAAAGAATGTAGTATTCATTTATAGATAGATAGATAGATAGATAGATAGATAGATAGATAGATAGATAGATAGATTGTAATTATTTCTCTAACAGTCTTCACAAAACACATGGGGAGCAGGGCAAAGCAAAAAACTTTCCACAGGGATTTTTTTTCTAATCTAGGAAGTTGTTCCTTAAGGGAAAGGATATTTACAAACAGCTCTCCCAGCCAGGATTTTCGAGTCCTGTTGCTAAGATTTAAAACAGCTGTTTTCTATCTAACTATCAGAGTCACACAGCTGGGAAGTATCTGAGGTCCAATTTGAACCTAGGACCTTCTGTCTCTAGGCCTGGCTCTCAATCCACTGAGCCACCCAGCTGCCCCTTAAGATTAAAGGGAAGAAAAAGAAAAACTGCTGATTCCAATTTAACTTAAGGAGAAAAGAGGAGAAGAAGTTTTTTATACTCACTTTTTCTAGCAGCTGTGTCTTTAAGCCAAGTTAGCTGTTAAAAAGGACTAAGTGGTGAGAAAGTAGAGTAAAAAGGCAAGAAAATTCAGAAGTTTATTGAGAGAATTCTTTAGACTCCCATGTAGTCAGCCACAATGTGATATGGAAATCACTTTAAAAGACTGATATATATTAATTTAAGGTTGCCAAGGAATTCAGCTATGTAATTCCTAAATGAAAACTCAAGTCAGCAGTCAACCTTTTATGGAGTTTTTAATTACAAACATGAGGAAGAAAGGCATTAGAGGGAGAGAGAGAGAGAGAGAGAGAGAGAGAGAGAGAGAGAGAGAGAGAGAGAGAGAGAGAGAGAGAGAGAGAGAGAGAGGAGAGAGAAAGGAATAGGGCTTAAATACCCACTCTGCTTAGGCTGGGCCAAAGGCCCAGGGCCTTGGATAGCCAAGGCAAAGAAAAGAGATCAGTCCCTATCACTCACGTGACCAAAATGGAGAAACAGTCTGAGGGCCTCCACTCCAAGCACCAGGCTCCAACCAACACCCTCCTCTGTCCCACATAGGAAGAAGCAAGCCCTCCTCAGCTGTCCTCTACCTCACTTCCTGTGTCTCATCTGTGCCAATGGTGGCTCTAGCTTAACCGAGGACCTCCCAGAGGTCTGTCCCCTTTGCACGTATCTGTTGAAGGCCATATTCTCAAATAATTAAATCTTGAGCTTTGCTGCAGCCCTTCCTAAATCTTGTTACCCTGAGTAGGGTGGAGATTGTAGTTTCCAAAACCTGATTCTGTTATTCCAAGTATCTCTATTGTTATTGATCAGGAAATAGCTAAATCCTATCTTCTAAAGAATGGTTTGAACAGGGTTGAGTAGTTTTGAAATTCACAATACCCTGTAATTTGATGATCAGAAAATGCCTGTGTTCTCTGTCTGAGCAACAATGTTTCTACCTCATGTGGGCACATAATTGTTAATGGGCATCCCAATACTAGATTAATGGTTTTTGTCACTAGTAAGGCTGTAGCAGCTACTCCTCTAAGACATGGTGGTGCTCCTGATGCTACTGGGTCCAGTTGGGTAGAATAATAAGCAATTGGGTGCTGAGAAGGTCCCAAAGTCTGAGTTAAAACACCTGAAGCTACCCCTCTTCGCTCATGTACATACAAAGTAAATGGCTTGTTGTAATCTGGGATGCCTAGAGCAGGGGCACACAGGATAGCCTTTTTTAGGTCTGATAGAGCTGACAGGTGTTCTGGCTCTAGTTTAAGTGGTTCAGAGACCAAATCCCTTGTTAGTGCTATAAGGGGCTTGGTAATTTCCCCATAGCAAGGGATCAATTGTCTGCAAAACCCTGTTGCTCCCAGAATTGCTCTTAACTGTTTCTTAGTGGTAGGAGCACTCAATTTTTGAATATTTTCAATTCACTTGGGAGAAATAGAACAGGCATCAGCTGTCAGAATGAACCCCAAATATTCTACTTTGGGGAGACACCACTAAACTTTATCCTTCAAGATCTTATGCCCTCTTTTGTGCAATTCCAAAGAAGTTGTTTACTATCTTCCTGACATGTTTCTGCATCTGTTGAAGCCAAGATTAGATCATTTACCTATTTTATTAGTTTGCTGTTTTTAAATTTTATATTTTCTGTATCTTGGCTCAAAATCTGTGCAAATAAGCTCGAGCTTTCTACATAACCCTGCGGCAAATGACTCCATGTACTCTGGGAGCCCTTCCAGGTGAAAGCAAAAATATGCCTGGAGTTCTCATGTATGGGTATGGAAAAAAAGGCTGAGCACAAGTCCACTTCTGTAAAGTATGTAGCTGTGCTAGGAATAGAGGAAATAACAATATTGATGTTGGAAACTGTCTCTTTATAATGTGATTGTTCACAGCCCTCAAATCCTGTACAAATTTATAGAAGTGCTTGCCATCTAGACCCCTTTTTGGTTTTTTAACGGGCAGGATGGGCATGTTGTATTCAGATTTACAAGGGATTATTATTCCCTGGTCAATTAATGAGTTTATTACTGGGGTAATGCCCTCAGTTGCCTCCTTTGAGAGAGGATACTGAGGAATGGAAGCAGGTGGGCTGGATTTAGTTTTAATTTGAACAGGAACAGCTGATTTAAGTAAGCCTACATCAGTAGAAGATGTGGCCCAAAAAGACTCTGGTATATCTGTAGGTATTTCAAAGGTGGGAGGCTCTTTTGCCTCCTGGTTCTCTGAGAGAAGTACAGGGAGTAAATTTAAGAATTCCTTAGGCACTTCCAAGGACATAGAGCCATCTGGGGCGCACATTATTGTGACTTGTAATTTGTGTAGTAAATCTCTCCCCAGCAAGTTTGTGGGGGATCTAGGCATTGAAAGAAAAGAATGTTCAACAGTTAGGGGTCCCACGCACACCATGTGAGGAGAAAGTTTTGGGACCTTTAACATTGTTCCTGATACACCTACTACATTTAGGGAGCCAATAGAATCACATTTTCCATCCGGTTTGCTTACCAAATGTCCATGCTCTAGTGTCCAAAAGACAATCATAGTATGAATTTCCCACCTTTAAAGTGACATGAGGTTCCTTACTATTTGGGGGTGGATGTGTAGGGATTATTGGCATTAAAATATTAGGATCTGGAAAACCAAAGGTTTCACTCTTTGATTCCAAGGCCTTCACCCCCCCCTTCACAAAAAGATGCTTGGGCAGTTTTTTGGGATACCCCACACTGTTGAGGCTATTCACCCTGAGTATAGCATGGTCATGCTCCATTTTTTATATATTATTGTTGGGCATTTTGTTGGGTATTATCATTTTCCTCATTTGGAGCACTGTTGATATTTTGATTGGCATTATGGTTCCTATAGTTATTATTTCTAAAGTTGTTGTTATTTCTTTTTTCCCATAGCCAGCTCCTACAGACCATCATTGTATTGCCTCTCTTCCCACAGAAAGGGCATGTTAATGATTTATTTGTGGATTCCTGCAAAGGGGCTATGGTCTCTCCCTTATTTTTCAATTGTTCCTTTAACATTTCAATTTTTTTTAAGTCTTCCACTGAAGTATTGTGTGTCTCAGGTCTTTCTGCATGACCCTTATAGACATAGGTTGCTACTTTCCTCAGTTTTTTGAGGGCCATAGAGTCCCAATCAGGACAGCTAATTTTAAAATAGTCTTTTACCACTGAACAACAATTCTTAATGAATTGCCTGCATATATGTCTCATGTCCTTTTCTCTGGTCAAATCAAGGTCCATATATGTATTTCCTATGTCAATAAGTCTGTCCATAAATTGGGAGGGGGGTCTCATCAATTTCCTGTTGGGACAGTTCAAATTTATTCCATGTTTCAGGTCTATCAGAGCAATCTCTCATGGCTTTCAATAATGCTTCTCTGGCCAGGGTTAGTTCTGTGTGATCTGGTGCAGCATTGGGGTTCCAGTGTGGATCTACAGTTGACCAATGGAATGCTCCTTTACATTTCTTCTGATTAGCCAGAGAGATGACATTATTTTTTCTCTCTTCGTCAGAAACTTATCTAACAAATTTTCAACCATCCAAGAGGGGTCAAAGGTTCTGAATATATTCTCTCATTTTCTCTAATTAACATTGGTTCTGACTCAAATGATGGAACATTTTGCTTGAATTTATCTAAATCATCAGAGGTATGTTACAATTAAAGAGTGGTTGCCTTATACTGTGACTGCAAAAATATGGTTTCAAATCAAAATTATAGTGGTCGCCATGGGAAAATTCCCAAATATTAAATATACCCAAGTCAGCTGGGTTTTATAGAGATTTTAATTAATACAAATTAAGGAATTAATGAAAGGGAGAGAGAGAGAGTAAGAGGAAATAATGAGAAAAGGGCTAGGCCAGCCTAGACCAGCCTAGGCTTAAGCCTTAAGAGAGAGATCAGTCAGTCTTTAATCCACTCACCACAAGATTTGTCACAAGCAAGATTCTAGTGTTCAGAGAGACCCTCCAGTTCAGCTCCTCAGCTCCACTAAGTTCAGCCACCAAGCCCTCCAATTCAGCTTTGGCAAGCTGAACTAACTTCAGAGGCCTTTCTGACCTCCTTTTAAAGAGAATTTTCTCCTATGTCACCTCCCCTAAGTTCTCACATCTACCAATCACAGTAAATGTTTTCACAGGACTGACCATTCTTAATTCACATCTTCTTTAGTTCTCAACTTCTCTGGGTAGACTAAAACTTCTGAGTAAGTTCACTCCTCTTTGCCCCTTGCAAGTTTGCAAGTTGTCTGAACTTTTAGTGATTAATTTGACCTTCATAGGTACTTAGCACCCTTTTGTATTAGATCTAAAAATAGACCTAGCTTAAGGGCTTTTGCCTCACTATAAGTATGGGTTAAGTACTTTTTCATTGTACAGTAAGGAGTTTACAGCTTTATCTTCCTCTAAAGTATGCTTAAGTATGGGTGGAGTAATGTTAGAGTTCTCACATTCCTGATCAAGTACCTGCATTGTTTAAAATGGGGAATGGTCTTAGCCAAATGTTCTAAGGTAGAGTCTGAGAATTTTTAACATTCACAAGTCTGAGAAAATTTAAGATTCACAATTAAAAGGTGTATAGTGTCTTATAGACACCAAGTTCCCATCTTTATTAAAGGTGGGTACTTCCCTTAAAGGAAATAAATTTCTATCTAAATTATCTAGTGTCCCTGTTTCTAGGCTTCTTGCTCTGTTTTCAATGGGGTAGGTAAGAGAAGGGAAAGGGTTGGGATGGTTGAGGGTAATGTGGGCAGGGCAGGTAACATGGGTTTGTGGGGTAGTTGGGGCAAGGGAGTTGGGGATGGAAGCATGAGTGGGGGGAAGGGCTGAGGGGACAGGGTAGGAGGCATAGGTGGGGGGCGGGGATAGGGTTGAGGGGGCATGGCAGGTAGAAAGAGTAGGGGCTAAGGTTAAGGTGGGAGGTGGGGTGGGACTAAGGGGGCGGGGAAAGGGGTTTGGGCAGGAGCTGGTTGGTTAGGAGTGGGAGGAGCCAGTTGGTCAGGAGTGGGAGGGGCTATTTGAGAACTAGAGCCAAATTTCATAGGGCAGGATTTCATAGGGAATCTGATAAAGATGGAGAATGGAGAGATAAATCACTCCTATTCCAGGATACCCTAAAGTCTCTTTTAATGCTTTGTATAGAAGCTATGAGCTCCCCCCCCCCCCATCTTTCCTCTGTAAGCTCAAACTGAGTGTTGTATTCCACAAAATGTTGATTAATAAAAGGAGCAATTATTGGTTTTGTTCTTTTTCCCTCTTATCCTCAAATTGTTGTAATCATTAAGTTGATTATGTTTTCATGATCCTTTTGGGGAAACTTTTCCCAATAGGATCAAATGGAGAAATGTAAAAATGGAGATTTGAAACCCAGACTTCAATTCCCAGAAGTCCTTAGTAGTTCCCAGAATTCGCTAAAATCTCACCTGAGGTCCTCACCTGGGGCAAGAATAAAATGGGTATTTAAACTGACTCTCCGCCAATTTTGCCCCCCTCTCTCGGCTTCTGCTCCTAGGCACACGCAGTTCACTACCTAGCAGGCAAGATGTAGGTTGCATGTGCTTTCTTATTTTGTTTTTTCTTTATTTCTTAATCTTTAATAAACCTCATAAAAATATAATACCTTTAGCAGAGAAACTAAAATTTAATCTTAACAGAAGTAAACAAATAAGAGTGAAAGAAAATTGGCAAAGGAGGAGGTGGACAATTTCTGCTCATCCATATAGCCAAAAGAAGACCCAAAAATGAAAATTTGAGTTGGATGCAATAAGAAATCAAAATCTTTGCACTGGGAATATGAGTGATAGAACAGTTTCCTTGAGAGAGGTGATTAAACCCAAAGATTCTCTGCAAAACTGAAAATTGTCAAGATCATTTTATAAGATCCATAATTATTGGTTCACACATTTCATAGTGTTTCATGGATGACTAGTAAAGCATTTTACCAGCTTACTTTCAGCCCAATTCCAACTTTCTTAATAGAAGGCACTCACTATTGCCTAAAGATGAGGCAAAGAAGATGAAAGATAAGGCAAAGGAGATGAAAGAAGAGGTATGCTCATCAAGCAATATATTGTTTTTTCTTGTGTGTGTGTGCTGTATACTTTGTAATGACAGATGTGAATGCTTTGTATAAAGAATATGGACCCACAGTTGACCTGTATTTGGATACTTTAGTGAAAGAAGAAAAGGCAGGACTAAGAGTAGAAATAAAAAATGCTGGGAAATACACAGCTGGTAATCATAACTCTGAATGTGAATGGAATGAACTCTCCCATAAAATGCAAGCAAATAGCAGAGTGGATTAGAATCCAAAACTCTACCATATGCTGTCTATAAGAAACACACATGAGGAAGACAGATACACATAGGGTGAAAGTAAGAGGATAGAGCCAAATCTATTGGGCATCAACTGATAAAAGAAGGCAGGAGTCGCAATCATGATATCGGACAAAGCCAAAGTAAAAATAAATCTAGTTAAAAGAGATAGGGAAGGTAATTACATTCTGATAAAAGGCAGTATAGACAATGAGGAAATATCAGTACTCAACATGTATGCACCAAATGGCATAGCATCCAAATTTCTAAAGGTGAAACTAGTGGAGCTCAAGGATGAAATAGATAGAAAAACTATGGGGAGACCTGAACCTTCCTCTATCTGAACTAGATAAATCAAACCAAAAAAAAATAAATAAGAAAGAGGTAAGAGAAGTGAATGAAATCTTAAAAAAATTAGAGTTAGTAGACATATGGAGAAAAATAAATAGGGACAAAAAGGAATATACCTTCTTTTCAGCAGCACATGGTACATTCACAAAAATTGACCATGTATTAGGGCATAAAAACATTGCAAACAAGTGCAAAAGAGCAGAAATAATGAATGCGACCTTCTCAGATCACAATGCAATGAAGATAATAATTAGTAAGGGTACATGGAGAGGCAAATCAAAAATTAATTGGAAATTAAACAATACAATTCTCCAAAATCAATTAGCTAAAGAACAAATCATAGAAACAATAATTTCATTGAAGAAAATGGCAATGATGAGACATCCTTTCAAAACCTATGGGATGCAGCCAAAGCAGTACTCAGGGGAAAATTTATATCCTTGAGTCTATATATATTAACAAACTAGAAAGGGCAGAGGTCAATGAATTGGGCATGCAAATTAAAAAACTAGAAAGTGAACAAATTGAAAATCCTCAGATGAAGACTAAATTAGAGATCCTAAAAATCAAAGGAGAAATTAATAAAATTCAAAGTCAAATAACTATTGATTTAATAAGTAAGACTAGAAGCTGGTACTTTGAAAAAACAAATCAAATAGACAAAGTACTGGTCAAAAGGACAGACAAAAACCAAATTGACAGTATCAAAGATGAAAAGAGAGACCACCTCTAATGAAGAGGAAATTAAGGCAATCATTATAGGCAACATATAAGGCAACAAATATGGCAATCTAAGTGATATGGATGAATATTTACAAAAATATAAATCGCCAAGACTAACAGAGGAAGAAATAGATTACCTAAACAACCCCATATCAGAAAAAGAAATTGAAGAAGCCATCAAAGAACTCCCTAAGAAAAAATCCCCAGGACCAGATGGATTCACAAATGAATTCTATCAAACATTCAAAGAACAGTTAATCCCAATATTATACAAACTATTTGACAGAATAAGCAAAGAAGGAGTTCTACCAAATCCCTTTTATGATACAAATATGGTACTGATTCCAAAGCCAGGCAGGTCAAAAACAGAGAAAGAAAACTATAGACCTATCTCCTTAATGAATATAGATGCAAAAATCTTAAATAGGATACTAGCAAAAAGACTCCAGCAAGTCATCATAAGGGTTATTCACTAGGACCAGGTAGGATTCATACCAGGAATGCAAGGATGGTTCAATATTAGGAAAACCATCCACATAATTGACCATATTAACAAGCAAACCAATAAAAATGACATGATTATCTCAATAGATGCAGAAAAAGCCTTTGAAAAAATGCAATACCCATTCCTATTGAAAACACTAGAAAGCATAGGAATAGAAGGGCCTTTCCTAAAAATAATAAACAGTATATATCTAAAACCATCAGCAAACATCATCTGCAATGGGGACAAACTAGAAGCCTTCCCAATAAGAACAGGAGTGAAATAAGGATGCACATTATCACCTCTATTATTTAACATTGTACTAGAGACACTAGCTGTAGAGATTAGAGAAGAAAAGGATTCCTTTTGACCTAAAGATCCTACTTCTGAATATATGCCACAAGGAAGGAAGGGAAAGAAAACAAGCGTTTAAACACCTTCCTTATTGTTGTTCAGACATTTTCAGTCATGTCTGACTCCTTATGACTTTATTTGGAGTTTTCTTGGCAAAGATACTGAAGTAGTTTCACATTTCCTTCTACAAAGATGAAGAAACTGAGACAACTAGGATTAAGTGACTTTCCCAAGGTTACACAACTAGTAAATATCTAAGGCTGAATTTGAACTCAAGAAGCCAAGTCTTCCTGGCTCCAGGCCCAGCATTTTATCTACTGTGCCACATAACTTCCCTACTATGTGCCTATGTGGGTCTGCCCCATGATGAACATTTGATAAATATCTCATTTGATCCTCTCAACAATAATAAGAGATAGGTGCTATTATGAGCCCCATTTTATCATTCAGAAGACTGAGATACCCCGTATCTAGTAAGTATCTCAGGCTAGATTTGAATTCAGGTCTTCCTGAATCTTTCCAATTCAGGCTTCAGCCACTATACTACCTACCCATATTAAGGGGACCAAAGGGGTCACCTTCATAAAAAAAGTCCCATGTATACAACAAAATATCTTTAGTAGCACTTTTTTAAAATAGCAAAGAATTGGAAGCAAAGTAGATGTCTATTGCTTAGAGAATGGATAAATCAATCTTGATACAAGAATACAAAGTAATATTACTGTGCTGTAAGAAATGCGGACTATAATAAATATTGAGAAGCAAATGAACTGATGCAAAACAGAGTAAGCAGAACCAAAAAAAAAAAACCAACATTCACAGAGATTATAATAATATGAATGGAAAAAATAACATTAATATAATAATTGAAAGTGAATGTTGTAGAACTATGATAATAAACCTGGCCCTAAAGAAGAGATGTGAGTGCATACTTCTTTCTCTCCTTTGTAGAAGTTGGGATATTGTAAATAATTTAAGACTTTTTAGATGTGTTGATTGTTTATCATCCCCTTTGGACTTTTTCTCCAACTTGAATTGGACTCATGAGTTGAGACTATAAAGCATGGATCCTACCTTGAGTTCTGGGGATAGTCCTCTGGGTCTGCACTATAGCTCACAAGATTGCACTGATGTTTCTTATTAACAGTCAGAAATCAGAAGCAATTAGTTCTTAGGAAAGACATTTATTCAGATGGCACAGTAAAAAAATAAAAAAGAGTAGCTATAAAATAGATAAACCTGGAGTGCTCACACAAACTTAAAAATACAGTGGTAGTGAGGGACACATGCATCCATAATTCTTGCTACTGAAGTATACTGCAATATTTGGAAGTCTTTGCCTCTTTGAGGAGTCTTCAGACATCTTCCATATGGTATAATATCTATTTCTTCTGGGTCAGTTGTTCAACTGGGTTCTGTAAAAGGGAATTCTTAATCCCTTTCTCTAATTTAATTGGGGACCTGGAGGTCTTTTTACCATAGAGATGTGTAAAATTATACCAGCCCAAATTGAAAGGAAGTAGAAACCAGAGAGACAGGAAGTATGGTAAGAAGGGGATTTAAAAAGCCAGCATGAGGACTGAGAGAGATTTTTTTACCTTTTTGGGGTTGGGAGTTGGTCATTGGGAGGTGGTTGCCCACACCACCAGCAACCACCTCCCAATGACCAACTCCCAATATATATATATATTGATTCTGCCTGGTGAGCTGAGAAGAAGGTTGATCATCTGGACTTTCTCTAATAGCAGTTAGGCAGTTACAGGTAGTTATAAGGTAGCTAGTTAGGTATTAGGCAATTTCTTTCTTTACTTCTTTCCTATATTTCCCTCCTTTACTAAATTCATTTTACTATATTCTTTTACTATCTCTATTTTACTAAAACTAAATTGTTAATTGTTAAAAGCTGCTAGAGGTTTTTTTTTTCCTCTGGCTTAAAGGGTTAATATTAATTTACAACTCTACTATATTCTCATTAAAACTTAAATTATTAAAAGCTACTCTCTTATGGTTTCAAAACTCCTAATTTAACCCATACAGTTCCCATAGACTGCTCTTCTTCATAGCAAGCTCTCTTCATTACCACTAGGGGAAGAGGTTTACCAAGCCCTTTTCAGTCTGACACTCAACTCACCTGTGGCGCCAAGAAACAGTAGTATGTTCACTGACCATGCCTTAGTAAACCATCTCAGCAAATGGGCTAAGTTAGGTTGAGGAAAAACAATGGGCCACCAGTCCATCCATTAGTTAAGTGAGGTGTCTACCTCAAGCATGTGAAGAATGGACTGATAAGAACAGTTTGTTCCAGCGACCATGAACATGGCTGAAGCAGGCACTCTAGATCGCTTAGAGATTGGTCAAATATCAAGGTCATCTACTGCATTCCTGGCCATCACCAGTCATCCTAACTTTTGTCTTGCCCCTGGACTTTGATGACTCTGGAAGAGAAAGTGAAGCTAATGACTGTACAACTCTGCCTCATTTAAATCCAATTCATGTACAAGACTAAAGCTTCCTCCGAGGGGAGAGAAGCTTTAAGGTAGGAAGATAGAGACAGGATAGAAGTTTTAAATACCATGAGGGGGATGACGGAGTCAAATTAGAGATATGAGGTGGCAGGAATGAGTCTTTATTAATTTTCCATGAGCCACAGCTAAGCTCTGATCAAAGGACCCTTCTGTAGGCTTTTTACCAGTCCAGAGATCCACATTTAATACCACACAGGTCAGAGAGATGAAAGAGAGATAGAGAAAATTTAAAGATGGAGCTTGGCCAGAGGCCAAGCTCCTGCCAGGACAGCCATCAGCTCCTGAAAGAGAAAGAGAGCTAGAGGTGGAGCTTGCTGGGCTACATATACCCTTTGATATGCAAATATACACAGTACATAGGGATGATCCTCATTGGTTAATGACAAGGTATAGGAGTGGTTTCTCTTAACCAGGTGAGCACAAAGAAACCTGTGTTCCCGCCTAACCTGGGGGAAGCTGGGGTCAAGGGTCAGAGGCTTTCCCAGACATGTGCAATACTGAGCATGCTCAAGACTGAGCATGCTCTCTTCTAAGACAATCTGTACATACCAACAGTTTCCCTTGCCCATAGCTAAGGGTGGACTGCTACAAAGACATCAGTCTATAATGTCATTGGTCCTCTATGAAAACAAAAGACAAACAGCAACAACCTCTGGTGACTATCTCTCCATGTCTATCTCAATTGTGAATGTGTGTGTATGTGTGTGTGTGTGTGTGTGTGTGTGCAGGTGTGTGTCTGTGTAAGTGTATTCCCCAAAATAGTTATTTAATTCTTTCAAACTGATGAACTCTCAAACTTCTAGGTGAGTGAGTTCAACTCCTGCATTGAGGATAAGTGACATGGCTAATAAAGTGAAGGGGATGGGAAAAGAGAAATCTACTCCCTCCAATGCAGAGCACTTCCCAGGTATGTACTCTCCAAGGTTTAGTCATTTAAAGCTCCCAGCAGGCATAGCAAATTTGTTTGCCCAGCCCATTTCTTCTTCTTTTCAAACCTCACAAAAAGTATAACTAAAATGTTGCAGTTACTTTAACCCTCTGTTACCACATTGACTAAATCCTTTGACCACATCAACTAATTTGGTGGGTGAGAGATGGGGAGTGAGAAATTACATTCTCATTCTCTTACAATTGGTTTAGTTGAACAATTTGTTTTTCTTTATTTTATTCTTCATCATGAGAGCTGATTCTCTGGGGGAAGAAGTCATTGTGAACAAAGGTTGTATTATAAACAAAGGATATCAATAAGATTTATTTTTTAAAATCAGCCAATTGGACTTCACAGTAAGGTCCTTCACTTTACTATAAGGTATTCCAAATATTCAACAGATATCCAGCTGGAATCAAGAAGACTCATCTTCCTTAGTTCAAATTTGGCCTCACATACTTACTAGCTAGCTTTATGACCTTCGACAAGTCACTTAACACTGTTTGCCTCAGTTTCCTCATCTATAAAATGAGCTGGAAAAAGAAATGGCAAACCACTCCAGGATCTTTTCCAAGAAACCCCCAAATGCAGGCACAAAGGGTCAGAAATGACTAAACAACAAATATATACTTTCTCTGATTTCTGTCTCCCTGTCTATGTGGATAAATGAATTTACTTGCTGTTTGCTATGCACTTTCACTGTCATTTGGTGGGAAGAGAGTAAAGCCTTGGATAATATAGCTTGTGTCCCTTCTCTCCCATTAATGGATAGTGATCAAGTGTAGTTTGAACCTTAAAATCACTAGGATAACAATATTTTAGGAAGGAGATAAATATAATCCTAGTCCACTACTCCCATCGCTAAGGAAAGCAAAATGCTACCTTCTGTCCCCAGTCTTCTGCTTTCCCTCCCAGCAATAATCAAAATCTTCTTAGAGTAGAGTGAAGGCAGGGGGAGTGATGTTAGAAATACCTCTTCTTGCTTTCTTTCAAGCCACAGCTTGATAGACATATGTGAGGAAAACTGACACAGAATCCACACACCACAACCTGACAATCTAACAGTGCTTTTTATAGCAGTAATTTGTGTTCACATATCATATTGAAAATGGAGGCTAAGAAGTACATCTTATCTTTGTATTCTTTCATTAATTAATTCAATTATCAATAAACTGTGAAAATAAGAATATCTACCTCACAAGATTATTTTGAGGAATAAGTAGAAGAGAACAATTGAGGGTAGGAGTAGAGAGCAGGGGAGAAAAGGAGAGGACAGGAGAGGAAAGAAAACTGAGGAGAGTAAAAAATAGAGAAGACCAGGTACTTTGATAGCCTTTGTGAATACATATATAAACAAGCAAAACAGTGTCTGCCCTCAGAGAGCTTACATTCTAGTGTAGGAAAATAAAAAGGAGATGGAAGAGGGGAGAGGGTATGCTCAGGTGGCCTGGTTTGGAGCTGGTGTCCCAGAAATAAGTGGAAAATTGTTGCAGATAGAAAAGTGGAAAACTCACCTATCAAAGTCCAGTATGGTTTCTGGAGCAGAGACCAAAGTTCCAGTTGGGAAGAAGTAGGAATTCTTCCCTTCACAAGGGTTTAGAGTTTCTATTCCCCATAGTTCAGTAAATATTTGATGAATCAATAAATGAATGAGTATCTAGTGCATTTCCCAGGTTTCATCTCTATTTGGCAGTCTTGCCTCCACAACAAAGGTCAAATGTTGTTGAAATGGGATCTGAGAATAGAAAAGGGAAAAATAAGATGGTAAAGGGGGATACAGAGACTTTCCTCTATTTAAGGATATGAAAGGAGTTGGACATTTCTGAGACTTGAGATTTATCTGGGAGTTTTTTATCTTACCAATAAGACTAACCACTGAAATATCCAAATTTCCAAAGAGGAAATAAATAGCCTGTCAGTTCACTGGAAAAACCAGGCAACATTATGAGATGATTTCCTAGTAGCTAAAAACTGAACCAGCTACTAAACACATTGAAGAAAGAAAGGAAGAATAGTGGAGACCAATAGCCAACAATTACCAGAATTTTGATTGGATGGTAGATGTTAACTGAGCAAACCTCAAAGGAGAGCTGAATATTAGCAATGGGGAACAAGGAATATTCCAAACTCCAACCTAGATCAATGAGTGGGAAGAATGGGGGAAAGTGCAATCATTGTTAGAAAGGATCATTTTTAGATAGCTAAGGTCAGAGTCTGTAAACAAGAGCACATTCAACTTGAAAGGAGTTAAAGGAACCACAGAAACTAGCAAAGGGATACTTTTTATCTACTTCCTCAACACTGTGGTTAGAAAGTGACAATTCCCCCAAGTTTCTGTTGCTTCAACTAGTTCCTCTGGACAGTCTCCATGACATCAGAACTGTTCCAACGGAAATGGTTAAATCTCCCACCCAAATAGGGGTTTGTTTCCCTATCCAACAAAAATCTTATACTCTGTAGAGCAATGATTAATAGGTACTGGGTTTTAGAACAAATCTATCTGCTTCATTCTGTTTGGGGTGTATGTTCAGAAAGGATTATCTCCTTGGTATAAGGGTTTTTTGAGCCCTTTTCAGGGCTGCTCATCCACCTTTTGTGTCTACCTTTTACCTAACTCTCACCCATGATTCCAAAAAGCTATAACATGCATATCAACTGTTACAGACAAAAGAGTGGTTGCCATAAACTGTGACCGTGAAAATATGGGTTCAAGACTTTGAATTGCCCAAAGCATAAAGATAATTTTTAGTGTCTTGATTTAAATAAAAAATAAGTGGTCGCCATGGGAAAAATTCCCAAATATGAAATACCCAAGTCAGCTGGGTTTTATGGAGATTTTCATTAATACAAATGAAGGAATTAAGGAAAGGGAGAGAGAGACAGAGTAAGAGGAAATAATAGGAAGGCTAGGGCCTAAACTAAGTCAGTCTTTAATCACTCACCACAAGATTGTCCCAAGCAAAACTCTAGTGTTCAGAGAGACCCTCCAGTTCAGCTCCTGAGCTCAACTGATCTGAACTCCCATGAACTGGTTCAGACAGTTCCTTTTAAAGAGAATTTTCTCCTATGTCACCTCCCCTAAGTTTTCATGTCTACCAATCACAGTAAACATTTTCCAAAGGATTGGCCATTCTTAATTCACATCTTGTTATCACCTTCTCTGGGTAGACTAAAACTTCTGAGTAATTCACATCTCTTTGCTAAGCTTGCCCTTTTAGTGATTAATTTAACCTTCGTAGGTACTTAGCACCATTTTGTATTAGATCTAAAAATAGACCTAGCTTAAGGTTCTGGCTTTACTATAAGTATGGGTTGGGGACTTTTTTCATTGTTCAGTAAGGAGTTTTACAACTTTATCTTCCCCTAAAGTATGCCGAGGTATGGGTGGAGTAATGTAAAGTTCTCACATACATTCCTGACTAAGTACCTTCATCGTTTAAAATAGGGAATAACCTTAACCATAACCTTAAGATAATGTTCCAAGGTAGAGTCTGAGACATTTTAAAATTCACACAACCACATCCCAGTAAAACATCATGATAGAGGGGCTAAATCAGATTAAGGATAACTGATAGTTAGGGGATGCCTACCTACCATAAGCATGAGAATACTTCCCCTGGTGGAATGGACAGATGAGAACAATTTCTTCCAATAGACATAAAAATAACTGAAACAGGTGCTCTAGGGAGCTTAGAGCTTGGTCAGTTATTGAAGATGCTACATTCATCCACTGTATCATTCTGACTTGTCTCACCACTGGACTTCAATGACTCCAGAAGACCAAGTGAGAGTGCCTCACTTAAATCCATGCACAAGTGTCCTCTTGGGAAAGGAAGGATAAACTGTCTCTGCTAACATAAAATCCAAAGAGTTTAATTGAAAGACAAAATTCACAAAAGGACATAATAAGATCATGACAATAAGCTAAGCTATAGCCATCTATGCACAACTACCCAAAGTATAGATCCAAGTTGAAAAATCCATCCAATTCAAAATTTAAGGATCAAATAAGATATTTGTAAAGTACTTAGCATGGTGCCTAGCACATAGTACTATGAAATATTAGTTATTATTATTAAGTAGCTTTAGAATGAGATATTTAGGAGATTGAGCTGAGGGGGATGGGAATAAAGAATTGAGCATAGGGATAAATAACCAGTTTTTAATGATGAAGATTGGGAGTTTGATATCCCATGGGAGAGGTGTGGGTTTAACTGATGAGATATGTTAATCCATTGAAAAATTATTTCAGGAAGATTGTCAATTTGCTTAAGGATTTGGTCTCAAGCTGTATTTCCCCTTACCCAAAAGAAAGGAGACCTGAGCCTGATAAAGTGGCATTTTTCCTCTTATCTTGAAGGCAGCAAATTATCTTCTCTTTCTCCATCAAGTCAGAAAGGTGCCAGGCCAAAAGACTGGCAAGTGCCAGGCCAAGAGTCGGAAGGGTGTCTTCTCCCCTTGCCCTATTTATGAAAGGAAGTGACTTGCCCAAGGTCACACAGAAATAGTAAGTGAGAGAGCTGGGACTCAAACTGAGATCCTCTCTCTCTAGACCCATTGTGATTTATATAGCACCAGGCTGCTGCTTACCAACAGTAAGAATTCTTTTGCTAGATCTGATACTAGGAAACAAAGAAACCCTGTTTACAGGGAGGGATTGGGGGAAGAGATGAGAATGATAGGAACCTTTGGACAGGGGTGTGCTGGGAGTTGTTTGTTAAATTTTCAGTGTGAGCATTTATACCTCAAAAATGTCAAATGCCAGAAATCAGGGCTTGATTTATCGTTTTGTTCATTGTCTAGACTTAAGAAAGTGATAGATGTTAATAAGGCAGATTTAACTTGAAAAAGGTGTCATTTTTCCCAGAGAACTAATTGTTAAACATTTATTGGCATGTGCCTCTTTGGATAGACTATTCCTTGTTCACCATTGTTATTATATTATATCAGGGCAGCTAGGTCACATGGTAGAGAGAGCTAGGCCTGGAGTTGGGAAGACCTAAGTTCAAATTTAGACTCAAACACTTACTATATAACCATGGTCAAGTCACTTAGTGTTTGCCTTCATCAATTTCTTCAGTTGTAAAATGAGATAACAGTAGTATCAACCTTCCTGGGTTGTTGTGAGGATCAAATGGGATAACATTTGTGAAGCACTTGGCACAATGCCTGGTGCAAAGTAAGTGCTATTTAAATCTTACTTATTAAAATCATTATTATCATTCCCAAACTTGCTTGGTTAACTTTATTAAGCAACTTCTCCTTTGAATTTCACACTTTTCACATTTGTCAACCAATGCATATCCTAGTGGCTGTTATCCCCATGGGGCATTGTGCTTTGTTCTTAAATGAGTTCATGTCTTTATTATTGTCTTTCTCTCCTCTTCATCTCCTGCATTCTTATTAGAAGAAAATGTATATTGATGCTCCCTCAAAAACTCTACCTTTCTAGTCCTTTAGACTTCTCAGTTTCTAGGACCTACTCTCTCACTTCACCTGAGATAAGAAAAGGCCATACCTTGGGTCTTACTATCACCTACAAGAATTCTTTATTCACAGAACATTCTAATTGTGTTTCATATAATTTGAAATTCCTTTAGTTATAATCTTTTATCATTTCATATTTCCCTATATCTTACAGCTTCTAATTCTGATCTTTATTCCATTGCTTCTGCCTTTCAGTTCTGTCCCAGAACATCATCTCCTCCATGCCCAGACCCCTCCAAACACACACACACACACACACACACACACACACACACACACACACACACACACACTCTACCAATACCCTCTTCCTTTCCCTATCTCAACCCTTGGTGAACCACCTCAAATGAACACCATCCTCAACTCTTGATTCCAATGACCCCTTGTCCTGTTGCCAACCAGATCTTTCTTTGGCAACTTTATATTCCTCCCACTATTAATCTCCTTCTGTTTATGTGCAACTGAATAGAGCTGGAGGGAATCCTGACAGTTCATTGATGAGATACACTATAAATTCCTCTCAATTAATTTGCTTTCCCTCTTCTTACAATAGCTATATTAAACTCCCATTTTCCTCAAGCCTCCCATGATCAGCTTAACTCCTTTGTCATACACATTTCAGCAGAGGACCCTATTTCATACTTTAGACTAAGAGCATTCACCAAGAACTTTCCTTATTCCCTCCACCTTATCTCAAATTATTCAGACATCTTTCCCCAAACTTTCCCTTTTCACTCAGGTTTAAGGATAAGGTGACCCTTCTCCTTGCCAAATCTAGTGCAGCCCTTGACACTGTCTGCCCTCTAACTTCTCCAGCAGGTTAGCCCCATAGTATGCTATATATTCTCTCTTTTATCTATAATCTTTCCCCATCTACTATTACCTTCTCCTGCTACCTATAAAAATGCTGATGTGTCCTTTATCCTTAAGATAATCTTACTATGCCCAACAGCTATCATCCTATATCTCTTTCTCCTTTCTTGGTTAAATTTCCTGAGAAAGTCATCTATGTTAAGTACCTCCACTTCCTCTCTGACCAAGTCCGTCATTCAGTGAGCTATAGTGGGCCCAAAATCAAGAGTAAATACAAGGGGGAAACTAGGTGACTTGATGAATTGAAAGTCAGACCTAGAGACAGGAGGTCCTAAGTTCAAATTTGACCTCAGACATTTCCTAGCTGTGGGATCCTGAGTAAATCCCTTACCTCCAACTGCCTGGCCCTTATTGTTTTTTGGCCTTGGAACCAATACACAGTACTGATTCTAAGATAGAGAATAAGGGTTGTTGGGGGTTTTTTTGTTTTTTTCAAGAGCAAATATAAGCATCTTGTTTGGCATTTAAAGTCCTACATGACCTGACCACTTCCTACTTTTCTAGTCTTACTCTGTTTCTACTATATTTCCCCAACATTGATCTACTTGCAGTTCCTCAAATGTAACACTCCATATCCTATTTCCATGTATTTTTGAAAATTTAAGTGTATTTATTTGTTTGCTACACTAAAATACCCAGGTAACTCCTTCCTCTTTGCTCTTCCCCCATTAGAGAAAGCATCATTTGACAAAAACATCTTTTTTATTTCCACATTTCAGATCTTTCTCTGGAGGTGTAGGACTTCCCAAGTTTTTCTAAAATTAATCTGCTTAGTATTTCTTAGAGAGAAGTGATATTTCATCAAAACCTTACGGCCCTAACTTGTTTAGCCATTAGCCATTCCCAAATTTAGTATGCTCTTTACTCCATCTCTCAGTTTCTCTGCCTTGTCAATGAGGAATCTAGAAGTCCCCAAACTTGTAGCCTAGTAAGATCTGATGAACCCCAAGTTTTAGGACTAGTTTGTAAGTTGGAGACCCCAAAGCTTGTACTTGTTCCCTTTCCCATGAGAATTCACTCTGAAGGGAATCTCAGGCTAGCAGTTTAAGATTGAATAATGGACCCTAAAGTAAGACAATCCCTGTCAGGTGGGGCCAAGCCCAAGCCAAGTGACTCTTTTTGTCTCCAGAAGCCTCTCCCACTGTATCACACCCTCCTTTGGAGGATCAAACTCAGGACCTTCAGCTTAAGAGACTGACATGCTGCCTAGCTTCCCCGTTGACACTTCCCTTTATTTTTTTTTAGTTAACATCTTCTTTAATCTCCCCATTTTACAAATGAGAAAACTGAGGCCCAGATCAACTGAAAAACCTGTTTGAAATCACATCTGTGATAAAGGATGAAAAGGTTTTCAATTTGCAAAACTGAAAAATGCAAACCTAGGTATGATTGACAGTGGCATGTGACCAATGGTCACATGGGAGCCTGAGCTTCAGGATCTGGGAAGATTCCATTTGGCCCAACAGATTTTTCTTCTGGTCTCCTGAGGAAGTTGAGAGGAAGGCATGAAGAGGATTTCCCTGTGTTCAAACTGAGTTCCTGTGTCTGGCTGCTGGCAGCATCAGTCTTACTTGGACATCAGGACTTTCTTGGACATCTAACAAGAGATCCTGGCTCTAACTGTTTTTGGACTCATGCTGTGAGATTTGGGCATTTGGTTAAGTTTTTTAGTTTAGTAATCTAGTTAGTATAGTTTAGTTAGTTTTAAATAAGAATAAGCCTAAGCCCTTATTCCTTTCCCTTCCAAACAATAAAACAGATTTTTATATGTTTTCCTCTTGTGTTTCCCTTACCCCAAATCCTACTCTAACACATCTCTGCCTTCTCTTTAACTTGGCTCAAATCTTGCCTTCTCCAGGAAGCTTTTCCAAGGAATTCCTCCAGCCTCTAATGCTTTCCTCTCTCCAAGTGCTCCCATCTATTTTGAATATATCTTGTAGGTACCTAGATCATGGTTTGAGGAAATTAATTATTTTATTTATTATCAATATTTCTCTGTGAATCCATTCATTTCCTCAAACTCCACTTTCTGAAGGTCAGGCAGTTTCTAAAGGGTGTAATGGAGCAATACTTACCCCAAAGGCATTTGCTTGGCAGAAGCTTTTGCTTTTGTTTACCCCATAAACAGAAGGCAGCTAGAGCCAAGCTCTCCCTCCCCACCAACATGTCTTTTTGCCTCTCCTAATCAAAGTTTGAAGTGACTAGCCTAAAAAAGGGGAGACTAAGCCAGTAAAAAAAACCTGACTAAAGACAGGTTCTTTTTTGTTAAAATTGCTGGAGGAAGCTGTCTCTCATGGAGCAATTGTAATTCCCTGAAGTCTCAGAGGGGGTGTGATATGGAAGGTTAATCCATCTACAAATCAGGGTTTCCTTATGTTTGCAGGGAAGGTCCCAAAGATGTACTATCAGGTCAATCAGAAGGAAGACACATTTGGATTTAAAGGACTTTGTTAGCATCAACTAAGGTCTTTAGAAAGGGAAAGACCAATGACCTCAATTTATTGGTTATTGCTAGTCTAACTAAAAATTATTTAATCACTCTTGGAATGTTGTCTCTCTCAACTTCAATCAGCACAATTTCCCCATTAGATTGCAAATTCCTTGAAGACACAACCTGTGTTTTTGCTTTTCTTGTCATCTCCCCCCCCCCCAGCATTTAATTTGCATAACAAATACTTGTTGATTCTTTGGAGTGCCCAATGAGCTATGCTTAAATCTATGGCATTTAACTTTTTTTGGCAACTGTATAATTAGAATTTGCTTCCCAGAAACTCTAACTCCCAGAATACCACTTTCTTTCTCACATTACTTCCTCTCATTCTGGAGATAAAGTTTCTGGGATCCTACCCCTCTGGCTCTTTTTCCCCTGATTGTGGCTGGAAAAGTAGGCTTTATGTCATCCAGGAGAATTTACACACATGGGTTTACTTTTTGTTAAATAATTAGGTTTGAACTTCTATTTCTTTTAGTTTATTTTCTTTCTACTTCAAGTGATTATTAATAAACCTTATAAAATATAATACTTGGAGTTGTTGATATTAATTTAAATCTTACACAATTCTGCTATATAGATCATTATCAATCATTCATTGAAAACAAGACAATCAGAGAACCACAAATAATGTAATAAGAACAAAATCTCTGTCATGCATACATGAGATTTACTTTTGAAAGATTCTGACACTGCCATTGGTAGAGAGAATAGATTTAGAAAATAGATTTGCTTAGATAGCAGAGCCTGTGGTCTCTCAAGGTTCAGGATCCTCTGTCTAGGTGTGGCGGTCAGTTGAACAAGTGGTGAGAGACACTGTATATTCAGTTCTGTGTTTAGGCATCGAATAGAGTTCCACCATGCACAGGGTTTGCATTTATTTCATAGGTTCAGTGAGTACATACTTTTCTGGCACACAATCATTTCTCAATATACATGTTTCCAAAGAACCTAACAATAGAGGTGAAGCCTAAGGAGATAGTCAATTAAACATTGTTGCTATAACAGAAATAGATGAATGACATAAACAGGGTGATCTGGAGGTTAGTTCCCCCAACCTATGGGATGACCAGCTAGGAGAATCATTGTTACTTTTGATCATCTTTCACAATCAATCACAATTACTTAGGAGAGGGGTAACAAAACATTTCATAGCTAGGTACAGGGTTAGAGGGTAACTTAAAGCAGACCAGAATTGAAATCTTCCTCAATTTTCAAGTTGCATTTTTCTTCTGTTTGATTCAAGCACCTGGCAAAGTTGCCTGGTTATGGTAAACATAACGAATCAGTGAAGTGTGTCTGTAACTTTTGTTTCAGAGGAATGACTGAAGTATCTGTCATGCTTGGCAATGGTTGTGGGGTCTCTGAATGTAAGAGAAAGAAAGGAGGGATAATGGGTAATCTGTGGGTTTTAATTCTGTGAATGTAATCATTTTGGGGTATTATTCTAAGAGGGTTAAAGTGAGACATGTATGTGTTAACCCTATAAGTATTTGCTCTCATATTATTTCTCCTGTATTGGGGAAAAAACAATAATCATAACAATTCCATTAGTAAGGGAAGTTAAAGGGAGAAGTCACACAGAGGGGGTTCAGTGGATGCCTCATCTTTTCTGAAGGCTGCCCTGCAGCCTTCTCATCCCAGACTGTGACTCTGTCTGACAGCGGGGGTATGATGGCTTTCCCATAGATTTTCACAAGAAAGAAATTTACTTGTCCAAGGAAATTCATTACAAGAATATGGCTGATGTTTATACACATATGGCCAGGGCAACTAATACCTCCTTCATTGAAAGGCTGCTAATGTACTTTGGTTGTCATATCTTATTCCTTTCTGCTATGCTTATTTTCTCAGAGGATTGTCTTGCATCCCCTCTTGGTGTTGATTATCTCCATTGGTCTTATGCTCATCACACTTCACTCTACTATTATCTCCTAGGCTCTCATTTTTCAGGCTATCTGCTGGACTCTTAGTTCCCATATGCTAAGGTGTAACAACTAGAAAGCTTCTATCTGACAAATGAAACCTGCCGGTTCTTTAGTCATTAGCCTAGGTCAGTGATGTTGAACCTTTTAGAAATCAAGTGCCCAAACTGCAATGCTCACACTACATGTGAGCTGCTCCTCTTACCCTTGACAGTGGAAGGAGAAAGTGCTCTCATTGAACTGCTGGGCAGAGGGGCAGGTGATGTGAGAAATGTCTTTAGGTGTGATGGAGAGGGCAAAGGAGGCAGCCCTCTCTGGCCCATGTACCATAGGCTTGCCAACATGGGCCTAGGTTACAACCTAAAAAACGAGGGCATCCTTTTTCAGCTAATACCTGGACATCACATGTTGATAAGTGGCTAAAAGATTAAAATTGATAAACAGAAGTCAGTTAGAGTCTCAAAGATATAATTAAGTCTCTTGACTGCTTGTGTATAGAATTTATTTTTTATTAAATTTTTTCTTATTCCAAATATTCAAATGTTTATGACTTAAAGTTATAATATTCCTTGTGACTTCTTTTTAGTTTACATGGGAATTCTGTAACATAAAAAAAACCTGATGAAAGTTTCTACCCACTCTGAAATAAATAAGCCCACTCCACTCCTAAAATCCTATTTGATCTACAAGCCAACGAATTGAACAAGAGCAAAAGTTAAGCAAAGAAGAAAATAGTGATTGCTACCAATCCACATTCTTGCCTTAATACCTAATTCACAGGGTTGTTATGAACATCAAAGAAGATGACATACTACACAATAAAGTGGTTTGCAAACCTTAAAACCAAATATAAATACCAGCTGCTATTATACCTCTTAGTAACAACAGCATCAACAATAACAATAGCAACAGGAAGTCAGACTATTGCCCTATATTTTGTCTAGTACAAAACCTCACTGTCTCTCTAGAATGGACATTGATTAACTGTGGAGTAGTATCCACAGGATGGCAACCAGAATGGAGGAAAGCTTCAAAATTGATGCTATATGAAGGTTGGATGAAGGAATTAAGATTTTTTTCCATGAAGACAAGGTAAGTTGAGGTAAAGGAAGGATGCCTATCTTTAATTACGACAAGAGCAGTGGCAAGAATTTGAAGAGACAAATCTGAGAACTATATGAGGAAAAACTTCCTAACAGTTAAATTAAAAATGAAATCATCTCTCTCAGGTAGTACTGCGCACTCCATATCTTGTAAAGGGAATTTTTGTTTAGGAATATTTTGGATGAAAAAGAAAATGGAAAATGACAAATGTTGAGGGGGATGTGGAAAAATTGGGACACTAATGAACTCTTGGTGGAGTTGTAAACTAATCCAACCATTCTGGAGAGCAATTTACAATTATGCCCAAAGGACTATAAAACTGCAAATACTCTTTGACCCAGCAATACTACTACTAGGTCTACACCCCAATGACATCAAAGAAAAGGAGGGAGGAGACTTTTATATGCAAAATATATTTACAGCGACTCTTTTTTGTGGTAGCAAAGAATTAGAAATTGAAGGAATTCCCATCCTTTGGAAAATGGCTAAACAAAATGTGGTATATGATTGTACCAGAATACTATTGTGCCATAAGAAACAATGATGAGGATCCTAGAAAAACCTAGGAAGACTTATATGAACTGATGCAAAGTGAAGTGAGCAGAACCAAGAGAACATTGAACACAGTTACAGCAATATTATGAGGATGATCAATTGTGAAAGCTAGTCTGATCAAAACAATGATTCAAGACAACCCCAAACAAAACTCTTCTCTGTCTCCCTCTCCCTCTCTTTCCTGCCACCCCACCTTTCTTGCCTCTTTTCTTACCCCCACAACATCTCTTGATCATGCACCCTGTTCTCCACTTCTACAGCTACCACGTCTTCAGACCCTCTTGTCTTCCAATTTGTCTCTATGCCACAAGTCTCTCACTACTCCAGTCTGTCCTCCACTCAGCTACCAAAGTAAGTCTGCTTAAGTGCTGGTTCTGATCATATCAGCCTTCTCCAGAGGTATCCTATGACATTCAGGATCAACTCAAGAATCTTCTCATTGGCTGATGAGGATGAAAATAAAGATGATGACGGTGGTAGTGTTTAGCATTTATGTAGCTTTAAAGTTTGCAAAATATATTACCTACATTTATCTCATTTGTTACTTAGAACTCCATGAGGTAAATGCTATTATTTTCCATGGCAAAGGGAAGCTGAGAGAGGGCAAACGATTTGCCCTCGTCACACAGCTAGTAATTCCAAATGGAATTGGAACTGGAGTCTTTCTAACTCCAAGTTCAGCTCTTTACATTTTGTTACTTAGTTCTTCATAACCTGTCCCCTTTCTACTTCTCCAGTCTTCTTGACTCTCTTTTGTAGGATGGGAACTCTGTGCCCCAAGTAACTGGTTTACTTGCTATTCCTCATTCATGACACCACTTTCTCCCTTTGAAATGACTGTCTAGTATGTTCCCCTTCTTCACCTTGACCTCTCAGTTCCTAGAAAATTACCAACTAAAATTATATTCCGTATCTTCAGCAAAAAGGGGGGAATGGTACTTGATATTTTTGGCACAAGTCTGCCAAAAAATATTTTGCTTACTTTAATTTAATTAATCCTATCTTAGCTATTCAAACCAACAGTCATCCTCACCACACACACACACACACACACACACACACACACACACACACACACACACACAAACTAGGGCCTCAGCCATATCTCTCCATTCCAAGATGAAACATTTAAAACAATCTTTCAGGAGCAAACTTATAATATGATAAAATTCAGTTTGTATTAACATTTTAGAAATCACCTAAGAATTTTCATTATCCTTTTCCTTCTTAAACCAATTCATTCAAGGACAAAAAAGGAGCTCCTCCCTATGCCTCCTATCAATACTGAAATCCTTTTAGGATGGAGAACAGCAGATCATAGTGCAATCAAAATGGGTCTAAATAACACAATCACTTCAAGGATTTGGTGAAGACAATATTCTCAAGAAAAGCCTTGTGTCCTCCACCTAACTCACCAAAGAAAAAAGTCTGGAAGTGGAATTTTTCCCCCTCAGATAGAGCCACGCCTTTGATGATTTATTTATTTATTTAAAATTTTTGGTTTTAAATATTTTTCCATGTTTCCACGATTCATTTTCTTTCCCTCCATTCTTCCCTCCCTCTTCCAGAGCCAACAAGCAATTCCACTGGGTTATACAAATATTATCACTTGATACCCATTTCCATGTTATTCAGTTTTGCTATAGATTGATTTTTTAAAATCAAAACCCCAAATCACATATTGTGAATTTCAAAACTACTCCACCCTATTCAGACCATTCTTTAGAAGATGGGATTTAGCTATTTCCTGATCAATAACAATAGAGATACTTGGAATAACAGAATCAGGTCTTGGAAACTACAATCTCCACCCTACTCAGAGTAACAAGATTAGGAAGGGCTGTAGCAAAACTCAAGATTTAATTATTCGAGAATATGGCCCTCAACAGACATGTGCAAAAAAAGTACAGACCTCTGGGCAGTCCTAGGTCAAGTTAGAGCCGCCATTGGCACATGTGAGATGCAGGAAGTGAGGTAGAGAACAGCCTCTGGGGTTCTCGGGACTTCCTCTGAGGAGGGCTACAGTGCGGTTTGTGCTAGGAGCTTGGGCAGAGAGGAGGCCCACAGACAGCTTAAATTAATATTTATCAGTCTTTTAAAGTGATTTCAATATCACATTGTGGCTGACCACGAAAGTCTAATGAGTTCCCTCAATAAACTTCCTGAATTTTCTTGCCCTTTTACTCTACTTTCTCCCTACTTAGTCCTTTTTAACAGCTAACTCAGCTTAAAGACACAGCTGCTAGAACAGGTGAGTAAATAAAAACTTCTTCTCTCTTCTCTTTTCTCCTTAAGTTAAATGGGAATCAGCAGGGGTTTTTTTCTCTTCCTTTTAATCTTAAGGGGCAGCTGGGTGGTTCAGTGGATTGAGAGCCAGGCCTAGAGACAGAATGTCCTAGGTTCAAATTGGACCTCAGATATTTCCCAGCTGGGTGACTCTGATAGTTAGATAGAACAGAGCTGTTTTAAATCTTAACAACTGGGCCTTAAGGTCCTGGCTGGGAGAACTGTTCCTAATATCCTTTCCCTTAGGGAACAACTGTCTAGATTAGGAGTGGAAAAAAACCTGTGGGAAGTTTTGGCTTTGTCCTGCTCCCCACATGTTTTGTGAAGACCATTAGAAAAATAATTACAAAATCTATATATACATATATATATAGATAGATAGATAGATATAGATATATGAAAACTACATTCTTCAACATTTATATGGCGGTTGAAGAATTAGGGACATTGAGGAATACAGGATACCTCCAATTTTTTATATTAATACGTAATATCATTTTTGTACTCCTCAGCACAGTGTTTAGAGATACTAACATAAAAAAATTAATTGATGCTGAAATTCAGAAAAACACTCAAAAAAATGAGGACATAAAAAAGATGCAAGAGAACATACAAGCCCAGTTTGAAAACTTAAAATGTTTCTTACAGGATCAATTGGCAAACATCCACCTTACCAGAAACAGACCTGTTTCAGAACCTTTGAATGAGGAATTTTCCTTCCCTGAAATAGAGATGGAAAACACCTTCCCTATAGCTCAGCTAACAGACTGCCTCTCTCGTGTGCAAATTTTGACTGAATTTAATCCCCAAATCCCTTCCCCTGCAATTCCAGTTTCTCATGTTCCCTCTCCTACAGAAAACTAAATTCCAGCCCAAAGGAGATCTCGTCCTCTTAGAGAAACTTGTCCTAGTCAAACTGACCCACAGATACAAAATTCAACTAGAGGCCTGTTTCCTCTAAGAGAAGTACCTGAAATAGGATGGAATGGGGATGTGGTGACTTTAAGACACTGGATACTGTTTACTCCCCAAGAAATAAATGAATTTACATGAAATGTCCCCACAAGATCCCTTTCTAGTAACAAAAAAGATGGGAGGCATATTTTTTCAGTATAATCCGTCTTATAAGGACATTGAGAACTTGCTACAGGTTTTTTTAACTGAATGTGAGAAAAATAAAATAATTGCTCATGTCAACAAAACCTGGGGGCGTAATGCAGCACATTGGCCATCTCAGGATCCCGAATGGGACTATAACAACCCTGAGGATTAGCTACAACTATACTGTTGTAGAGAGGCCATCAATTTGCAATGTGCAGACAGTACAGATATGTGGATGGAATTTGAAAAAATTAAGCAAAAGGAGGAAGAAACACCCTCCAGATTCATGGATAGAATAATCGAGTTTGGGGACAGATACCTGGATTGGAACCTAACTAAAGAGAATAATTTAAGACAAGTTAGAAGGATCTTTGTCAATAACTCTTGCAAAGCGATTAAGAATTATTTTAGAACACATTGTCCAAGATGTCAGAGATGGATCTTGGAGAATTGCGAAAAACAGCTATATATGTTTTAAAGGGAAACAAAGAAAAGGAGGAAGAAAATAATGACATGGAGGAAATGAAGAAAGAAATGAGATGTGTAAAAGAGAAGATAGCTAAATTAGAAAGTGGGCATGATAATGAACCAATGACACTTGCCCCTCTCCAGAAATCTAATTATCAATCCATTACCTGCCACTTCTGTGGGAAGAAGGGCCAAAATATGGTACAGTGTAGAGCTTTTCTCAATATTATAGGAAGGAATACGCAGTTTAAAAACAACTACAGAAGTGATAATTATAGAAATAAATATAATTATGACAATGAAAACCACAACTTTAGGAATAATGACTATAGGAATAGATATTGGAAAAATGATAACGCAAATGAAATAACTCCACAGCAATATATAAAAAATGGTGCTCGTCAAAAAAATACTCAAGATGCTAATGCCCCTCAGGGGGGTACCCTTCAGGGGTGTGCCCAAAGAACTTCCCAAACACAATGAGGGTGTCCAGGGGGGGATTGGGCACAGGAATCAGAGGATACAACCTTTGATTTTCCGGACCCTGATTTCCTACTATCTGTTGTCCCTATCCACTACCCCTCCCTTTCTAATGAACCCCATGTTACTTTAAAGGTGGGTAACACCTATTATGATTGTCTATTAGATACTGGAGCTTCCTGGTCTGTATTAAAGAGAACACCTGATTTACAATGTTATTCTGTTGGCTCAGAGAATGTAATGGGAGTACCAGGAATACCCCAAAGAGTTTTTTAACTTCCCCCTAGAATGGTATCTGTAGGACCCCTAGAGGTACAACATTCCTTCCTTTTGATGCCTGACTCCCCTTTAAATTTGCTGGGGAGGGACCTTCTATGCAAACTCAGAGCCACAATAACTTTCTCCCCAGATGGTTCCTTATCATTGGAAGTACCGGAGGAATCTTTAAATTTACTCCCTGTAATTCTCTCAGAGAGTCAGGAGGAAAAAGAGCATCCCACCTTTGCAATACCTGAAGATATACCAGAGTCTCTTTGGGCCACATCTTCTTCCGATATAGGCTTACTTAAGTCGGCTGTTCCTGTACAGATAAAAACTAAATCTAGCCCACCTCCTTCCATTCCTCAGTATCCCCTCTCAAAAGAGGCAATTGAGGGAATTACCCCAGTAATTAACTCATTAATTGCACAGGGAATAATAATCCCTTGTAAATCTGAATACAACACGCCCATCCTGCCCGTTAAAAGACCAAAAAGAGAGCCTGATGGCAAACACCTCTATAGATTTGTGCAGGATTTGAGGTCTGTGAACAATCACATTATAAAAAGACACTCTGTAGTTTCCAAAATCAATACTATTATTTCTCCCATTCCTAGCATAGCTACATACTTTACAGTAGTAGACATGTGCTCAGCCTTCTTTTCCATACCCATACATGAGAACTCCAGGCATATCTTTGCTTTCACCTGGCAGGGCTATAAATACTGCTGGAGTCGTCTGCCACAAGGTTTCGTAGACAGCACGAGCTTATTTGAGCAAAATTTGAGCCAAGATACAGATAATATAAAATTTAAAAACAGCAAATGAATCAAGTACGAAGATGATCTACTCTTGGCTTCAACAGATGTGGAAACATGTCAGGAAGATAGCAAACACCTTCTTTTGGAATTGCATAAAAGAAGGCATAAGATCTTGAAGGATAAGGTTCAGTGGTGCCTTCCTAAAGTAAAATATTTGGGGTTCATCCTAACTGCAGGTGCTTGCTTTATTTCTCCCAAACGAATTGAGAATATTCAAAATTTAGGTGCTCCTACAACTGAGAAACAGTTAAGAGCAATTTTGGGAGCAACAGGGTTTTGTAGACAATGGATTCCTTGCTATGGGGAAATTACTAAACCCCTTATAGCACTAACAAGGGATTTGGTCCCTGAACCCCTCAAATTAGAACCAGAACACCTGTCAGCTCTATCAAATCTAAAAAAGGCTATCCTGTCTGCCCCTGCTCTAGGCATCCCAGATTACAACAAGCCATTTACTTTGAATGTACATGAGCGAAGAGGGGTAGCTTCAGGTGTTTTAACTCAGACTTTGGGACCTTCTCAGCACCCAATTGCTTATTATTCTGCCCAACTGGACCCAATAGCATCAGGAGCACCACCATGTCTTAGAGGAGTAGCTGCTACAGCCTTACTAGTGACAAAAACCGTTGATCTAGTATTGGAATGCCCATTAACAATTATGTGTTCACATGAGGTAGAAGCATTGTTGCTAAGAAATAGAACACAGGAATTTTCTGATCAGTGAATTACAAGGTATGAAATAACCTTGTTAAACAATGAAAACATTACCTTGAAGCACTGTTCAACTCTTAACCCTGCCACCTTGCTTCCAGATTTACCAACTTCAGGAGAACCATTACATAGTTATGAAACACTAATGTCCATGGCAGAAAAACCTCAATGTGATCTCTTGGACACTCACTTAAACAACTCAGATCTGGTCTTATTTACTGATGGTTCTTCTTTTATGAGAGATGGAGCTGCTGTAGTCACAGAATTTGCCACTGAGTGGTCAGCTTCACTGCCCTCTAATATTAGCGCTCAAGGAGCAGAACTCATAGCTCTGAAACATGCCTGTATAATTGCCAAGGGTAAAAAGGCAACAATTTATACGGATTCTAGATATGCTTTTGGCGTTTGTCACTCAGTCGGGATGCTATGGCTCCAGAGAGGATTTTTAACCTCAGCTGGAAAATCCATAGTTAATGCAGAAATTATTAATGAAGTTTTTTCTGCTCTCAAACTGCCTGAAGCCCTAGCTGTATTTCATTGCTCTGCCCATACAGGTGACTCTGACCCTGTCTCTAGGGGAAATGACTGAGCAGATGCCACTGCAAAGCTAGCAGCCATAGGAGGACCTGGATTAATTTTAACATTAACAACCACTGATGATTTAAATTTATCACTTTCCTATAATGAAAAGGAAGTGGAAAAATGGAAACAAAAATTTAAAGCAAAATAGATTAATGAACTGGGGGTGTCATCTGAAGGGAAACCCCTGCTCCCTAGAAGTCTCTATCACCAAATTTGCCAGTCTGTTGATAAAAATTGTCACTTTGGTACCCAGGGCATCGTGGACTCTGTTAAGAGAGTATGGATAGCCCCCGGTATAACTACCATAGTCTCTAAAGTGTGTTCAGCCTGCTCTACCTGCCAGGCATATAACCAACACACTTTTCATGGCAAAGCTTTCGGTGGGCATCCTCTGACTTACACACCTTTTGAGCACCTACAGATAGATTTCATAACAATGCCAAAGGCCGAACATTATGAGTTTTGTCTAGTCATAGTAGATCAACTGACCAGGTGGCCAGAAGCATTTCCTGCAACCCGAGCCACAGTGGCTTTTGTTGCTAAGGCGCTTTTAAAAGAAATTATTCCTCATTTTGACCTGCCAGCACGTATTGATTCATATAGAGGAAGTAATTTTACTGATTCTGTCTTAAACCAAATATATTCTTGCTTGGGGATAACTCCCAAATTCCATGTTCCATGTCATTCCCAGAGCTCAGGCCAAGTTGAAAGGATGAATAAAGAACTTCCCAGTATAATAAAGATGATTCTTCTTAGATTGTATTGATTTTGTTGATATTAATTAACCTTTTTCAGTTTTTTTTCCTCTCCTCTCCAAATAGTAGGAAAGATGAATAAAGAACTTAAGACTATGATTGGCAAATTATGCACTGAGACCCATTTAAAATGGCCTGAAATTCTCCCTCTGGCCCTATTTTATCTTAGAAGCAGGCCTAGAGGAGACTTACATATTTCACCATTTGAGATGCTTTTTGGACATCCACCTATACAGGCTAAGCCTTTCTCTCTGGCATATATATCACTATTAGGGGGAGATACTACTATTGATTCCTATATACCGGAATTACAGCATAAACTGCATGAACTTCATGAATCTGGAGCTGCAGTACAAGCCGGACCACTAGACTTTTCACTTCACGACCTGAACACAGGAGACAAGGTGTGTATTAAGAATTTCCAGCATACTGGAGTAACTCAGTCTTCCTGGGAGGGACCATTCCAAATATTGTTAACTACTCCAACATTTGTAAAGGTTGGAGAGTAGGACTCTTGAATTCATTGCTCACATGTAAAGCAAGCATCTTCTGTTGAGACTGTATGTATCCTATCACATGCATTGAAGATAATAATCCATTTACAAGTGGATGCTGTTTTTCAAAAACACATTGAATTCCTGATTTTTTTCTTCTCTTTCCCTTATTTTTTTATTATTGCTTTTCTTTTGAATATTTGAATTTTTCCTCCTTTCCTAATTTCTTGTACAAAAGGTACATACAATTAATTTTTTTTCTCTCTCTCTGCAGTAATGTAAGTTTAAATATACATACTTGCTATATTGGGGTGTATTGGGTGCCCAGGGAGGAGTAATATCTTTGGTATGGAGGGCTTGTCGTGCCTTCCTAGGGCAGCTCTCCAGCCTCTGATCCTCACCTGACACCCAGCTCTCACTTGTGGCTCCTAGTTGCTCACGGGGAATTGTGAATTTCAAAACTACTCCACCCTATTCAGACCATTCTTTAGAAGATGGGATTTAGCTATTTCCTGATCAATAACAATAGAGATACTTGGAATAACAGAATCAGGTCTTGGAAACTACAATCTCCACCCTACTCAGAGTAACAAGATTAGGAAGGGCTGTAGCAAAACTCAAGATTTAATTATTTGAGAATATGGCCTTCAACAGACATGTGCAAAAAAGGACAGACCTCTGGGCAGTCCTTGGTCAAGCTAGAGCCGCCATTGGCACATGTGAGATGCAGGAAGTGAGGTAGAGAACAGTCTCTGGGGTTCTTGGGACTTCCTGTGAGGAGGGCTAGAGTGCGGTTCATGCTAGGAGCTTGGGCAGAGAGGAGGCCCGCAGACAGCTTTCCTTCAGATCAGTCACGTGAGTCAAGGACTGATTCTCTTCTCTACCTTGGCCTTTGGGCCTAAACTCCCTTAACCTTTTTCCCTTTTCCTCCTCTCTCCTTCTCTCCCTCTCCCTTTCCTACTCCCCTTGTGATTAAACTACCATAAACTCCATTCTGACTTGAGTGTTTCATTTTAGGAATTTCATAGGTAAATTCCTTGGCGACCTTAAATTAATATATATCAGTCTTTTAAAGTGATTTCAATATCACAATACCCATATATACATAAGATAAGTGATATCATATGATCTTCTTTTGCATTTCTACTCCCATAGTTCTTTGTCACAATGTAGTTAGCATTCTTTCCCCTGAGTCCTTCAGGAGTGTCCTGGCTTGTTGCATTGCTACTAATAGCAAAGTCCATTACATTGGATTGTTCCACAATGTTTTACTTTCTGTGTACAATGTTCTCCTGGATCTGTTCATTTTACTCTGAATCAATTCACTGAAGTTCTCCCAATTCATATAGAAAGCCTTCAGATCATCATTCCTTACAGCACAATACTACTCCATCAATCAAGGGACACCCCCTCATTTTCTAATTTTTTGCAACCACAAAAAGCATGGCTATGAATATTTTTGTACAAGTATTTTGGAAGTGGAATTTAAATGCATACTGTTGAGATTATAAAAATAAAAACTATTTTAATGTAAAATGCTTTAAAGATGATATAGAGAATTTTAGATATGGAAACCTAGAATGTACTCAACTTAAAATTCATAAATAAAATAATGATCAAGAAAGAATCATGAATTTACAGGATTTTAAAAGCTGAAAAAGAATTTAGTAGTGGTTGTCATTAAGTTTGCTTTTCTCTAGAACTGACCAAACAATAAGGTGTACACACACACATACTGTCTGATCTTAGTCGAGCATTCTAAGTTAATTTCCCTACTGAAAAGTGAGTGCCCTAGCTTGCTGTCACAAGTTGTTCATTCTTCTCAATAGCTAGTATTTCTCAGATTCTCTCATGGACAATCTGGTTTTTAAAACAATCTCTTATGGATTTAATTAGTGTGATTGAGAAAAATGACCACTTACTCAAAAGAATCTTGAACATGGCCTCAGAATGTCAAAGGCTTTTTTATTTCATCCTTGGAGGATAGGTACTCATCAGCCAATGTTACAAGTGTGATAGCCAGCAAGCAAGTACAAAGTATGGGAGCAGGCAGTCTTCTTCTATCCTAGTCCCTGATGCCAAGATGGTCCCTCCTCTTATTCATTATTGGCTAGTTACTGGAAAGCTAGCTAATAAGAACACGCAATTTACAAAATGAATTCAAGCAGGTTTTAATCAGTCAGCAGAAGGACTGTTTCAATCCCCCCTATAGCCTTCTAACCGATCAAAATGAGGACTGGTTTGATCCTACCTATTTGAAATGGGGCTTAGGTTAGGAACTTGAAACCACTTGTTTTGATGCAAAGGCTCCATGACTCCATTTTAATGATTGCTCTATCATCTTTCTGAACTTCATCTCTCACAGGACTTAACTGAACCAAATGGGTAAATTGATTAAATATAAGTTATGGACTTGCTAAACTAAAATGCCATCCTCTGGAACAAGAAATAAAGGTATCAGAAATCCAACCAAAAAGCAGAACTCACCTACATAAGTACAGAGGCTTCCTCTACTTGTAATCTCATCCATCAGAAGAATATCCCGACTTCTGGTCAAGATGGAGGCTTAGAAGCTGCGAAAGTTTAGACCTCAGAAACCCTTCCTTACCGATAGCAAACTGAGAGCTCCTAGGACACCGAAATTCAAGCTGAACAACAGGACAGACCCGGGGAACCCTCCTCCCGGACATTGATCAAAAGGTACGCCCCCCCCCAAAAGCCAAAACCCTAGATCACTCGGATCTAAGGGGCAGGCAGAAGGAAGGTCCCAGGACCCATCCCCCCCAACCCAGAGTGCTGAGCCCACAGCAGCAGTGGGAACCTCAGGGTCGGCAAAAGGGCCCCAGGGCTGGCTATTTTGAAGGACTCACCTTGAAAGCAACCTGAGCCAGTCTCTGGGACGCCCAACACAGACAGCAGGGAAACATAGAGAGAAGGGGGAAGCCTGCAGACCCCTGACTGGGTCCTTCCAACTGAGTCTCAAGGGAGGTCCCAGCTTTAGGTCACCAGCTGAACCCAATCCCATCAGGAGCCCTCAGTGCTACTGAAAGGAGAGAAATCTTAGGGCCGACAAAGGGGTTGCTCTGAAGAGCTTACCTTGAAAGTAACCTGGGCCAGTCTCCAGGCATTCAACACAGATTGTGGAGGAGGAGGTTGAGGTTTTTTTTCTTTTCTTTTCTTTTCTTTTTGGCTCCGGGATCATTTGGCCCATACCAGCTGAACCTAATCCCATCAGGAGCCCTCAGAGCTTCTGAAAGAACAGAAACAGGGCCAGCGAAGAGCTTACCTTGAAAGCAACCTGGGCCAGTCTCCGGGCATTCAACACAAATTGTGGAAGAGGAGGTTTTTTGCTTTATGGCTCATTCAGTACAAACAAGCTGAACCTAATCCCATCAGGAGCCCTCAGAGCCCAGGGAGGCCACAACCCCTCCCCCCTTAGAAAGCAGAGTCTTCTGAAAGAACCAGCTGAACCTAATCCCATCAAGAACCCTCAGAGCCCAGGGAGGCCACGATCCCTCCCCCCTTAGAGAGCAGAATCTTCTGAAAGAACCAGCTGAATCTAATCCCATCAAAAGTCTCCAGAACTCAGAGAAGCCCAGGCTCCCCACCCATCCTCATTGACTGCTGGACTTTAAGCCAATCAAAAACCTCCAGAGGACAGGGAAGCTCAAACCCCCAACAACCCTTCCCCAGAGACTACACCAAGAGATCTTCTGTTAAAGCTCCAAGAGGGGAGACTGATAGAAGTCCCCCCAAAACAAAGAAAATGAGAGGAACAAGAGAACAGACAAATACAGGGAGTAAAGAAGGAGTGAATTTGAGCAAACAACAGAAAAAGAAGAAACTACAAGAGACAGCTACTACTCAGCAAATGGAACAGAGGGGGAGAGATCAGCAAACGACAAACCAGAAATCCCAGCGAATTGGATACAGGCTGTGGAAGAACTCAAAACACAACTAAGAGAGTCTGAAGACAATTGGGAAAAGAACTTAAAAATTAAGATAAGTCATCTGGAAACAGAGGCACTTGAACTAAAACATGAAAATAGTGTCTTGAAAGCCAAAATCAACCAGCTAGAAAATGAGGCAAAGGAGATGAAAGATGAGGTAAAGAAGATGAAAGACGATCTTCAAAGAAAATCAGACCAGAAGGAAAAGGATGACCAAAAAGCCAGAGATGAAATCCAATCTTTAAGAACCAGAATACAACAACTGGAATTAAGTGACCTCACAAGGCAAGCAGGACACAATAAAACAAAACAAAAAGAATGAAAAAATTGAGGAAAATGTGAAGCATCTCATTCACAAAACAAACGATTTAGAAAATCTTTCAAGAAGAGACAATTTAAGAATAATTGGACTACCAGAAGACCACAACAAAAGAAAAAGCCTGGACACAATACTAGAGGAAATTATCCAGGAAAACTGTCCTGAGATCCTAGAACAAGAGGGGAAAGTGGAGATTGAAAGAATCCACAGATCACCCCCTGTATTTAATCCCCAACTGACAACACCAAGAAATGTTATAGCCAAATTCAAAAACAATCAGATGAAAGAAAAGATATTACAAGCTGCCAAGAAGAAGCCATTCAGATACCACGGAAACACGGTGAGGTTAACACAGGATCTGACTGCATCCACACTGAAGGACCGAAAGGCATGGAATACAATATTCCGGAAAGCAAGGGAACTAGGTCTACAACCAAGAATAAAATACCCGTCAAAACTGACTATATTCTTACAGGGGAAAGTATGGTCATTCAACACAACAGAAGAGTTCCAAGCATTCATAAATAAAAGACCAGACCTGAACAGAAAATTTGATGTCCAACCACAGAACTCAAGAGAATCATCTAAAGGTAATTAAAAAAGAGGGGGAAAAACAAACAAAACAACAAAAATTTTATAAAAGACTCAATAAGTTAAAATAATATGTATCCCTATAAGAAAAGAGGTCATTAGTATCTCTTAAAAACTGTTGCTATCACCTGAGCAGCTAGAAGAATTACATTCAGAGGGAACAGTGACAAACTGTATAGTATGAAAGGACAAGACATAAATAGGTATATAGATATATGCATACATAAATACATATACATGTGTATGCATATATATATATATACATATATATATATATAAGACTAGAAGCTGGTACTTTGAAAAAACAAATAAAATTGACAAAGTACTAGTCAGTCTAATAAAAAAAAGGAAAAAAAAACCAAATTGACAGTATCCAAGATGAAAAGGGAGACCTCACCTCTAATGAAGAGGAAATCAAGGCAATCATTAAAAACTACTATGTCCAATTATATGGCAAAAAATATGGCAATCTAAGTGATATGGATGAATACTTACAAAAATATAAATTGCCTAGACTAAAAGAAGAAGAAATAAATTACCTAAACAACCCCATATCAGAAAAAGAAATTGAACAAGCCATAAAAGAACTCCCTAAGAAAAAAATCCCCAGGTCCAGACGGATTCACAAATGAATTCTATCAAACATTCAAAGAACAGCTAACCCCAATACTATACAAACTATTTGACAGAATAAGCCAAGAAGGGGTTCTACCAAATTCTTTTTATGACACAAACATGGTACTGATCCCAAAGCCAGGCAGGTCAAAAACTGAGAAAGAAAACTATAGGCCAATCTCCCTAATGAATATAGATGCAAAAATCTTAAATAGGATACTAGCAAAAAGACTCCAGCAAGTCATCACAAGGATTATTCACTATGATCAGGTAGGATTCATTCCAGGAATGCAAGGATGGTCCAATATTAGGAAAACCATCCACATAATTGACCATATAAACAAGCAAACCGACAAAAATCACATGATTATTTCAATAGATGCAGAAAAAGCCTTTGACAAAATACAACACCCATACCTATTGAAAACACTAGAAAGTATAGGAATAGAAGGGCCTTTCCTAAAAATAATAAACAGTATATACCTAAAACCATCAGCAAACATCATCTGCAATGGGGAAAAACTCAAAGCCTTCCCAATAAGATCAGGAGTCAAACAAGGATGTCCATTATCACCTCTATTATTTAACATTGCACTAGAAACACTAACAGTAGCAATTAGAGAAGAAAAAGAAATTGAAGGTATTAAAATTGGCAATGAGGAGACCAAGCTGTCACTCTTTGCAGATGATATGATGATTTACTTAAAGAATCCCAGGGAATCAACCAAAAAGCTAATCGAAATAATCAACAACTTTAGCAAAGTTGCAGGATACAAAATCAACCCGCATAAGTCATCAGCATTTCTATATATCTCCAACCCAGTTCAGCAGCAAGAATTAGAAAGAGAAATTCCATTTAAAGTCACCCGAGACAATATAAAATACTTGGGAATCTATCTGCCGAGACAAACACAGGAACTATATGAACACAACTACAAAACATTCTCCACACAATTAAACTAGATCTAAACAATTGGAAAAACATTGATTGCTCATGGGTGGGACAAGCTAACATAATAAAAATGACCATCCTATCCAAACTTATCTATCTATTTAGTGCCATACCCATTGAACTACCAAAAAACTATTTTAGTGAATTAGAGAAAACCATAACAAAGTTCATTTGGAAGAATAAAGGATCAAGGATATCCAGGGAAATAATGAAAAAAAAAATACAAAGGAAGGGGGCCTTGCAGTCCCAGATCTCAAACTATATTACAAAGAAGCGGTCATCAAAACAATTTTGTACTGGCTAAGAGACAGAAAGGAGGATCAGTGGAATAGACTTGGGGTAAATGACCTCAGTAAGACAGTCTTTGACAAACCCAAAGACCCCAGCTTTTGGGACAAAAATCCAGTATTTGATAAAAACTGCTGGGAAAATTGGAAGACAGTGTGGGAGAGATTAGGTTTGGATCAACACCTCACACCCTACACCAAGATAAACTCAGAATGGACGAATGACTTGAATATAAAGAAGGAAACTATAAGTAAATTAGGTGAACACAGAATAGTATACATGTCAGAACTTTGGGAAAGGAAAGATTTTAAAACCAAGCAAGACTTAGAAAGAGTCACAAAATGCAAAATAAATAATTTTGACTACATCAAATTAAAAAGGGTTTGTACAAACAAAACCAATGTAACTAAAATTAGAAGGAAAGCAACAAATTGGGAAACAATCTTCATAACAAAAACCTCTGACAAAGGTCTAATTACTCAAATCTATAAAGAGCTAAACCAGTTGTACAAAAAAGGAAGCCATTCTCCAATTGAAAAATGGGCAAGGGATATGAATAGGCAATTTTCAGTTAAAGAAATCAAGACTATTAATAAGCACATGAAAAAGTGTTCTAGATCTCTTATAATCAGAGAGATGCAGATCAAAACAACTTTGAGGTATCATACCTAGCAGATTGTTCAACATGACAGCAAAGGAAAGTAATGAATGCTGGAGGGGATGTGGCAAAGTAGGGACATTAATGCCTTGCTGGTGGAGTTGTGAATTGATCCAACCATTCTGGAGGGCAATCTGGAACTATGCCCAAAGGGCGATAAAAGACTGTCTGCCCTTTGATCCAGCCATAGCACTGCTGGGTTTGTACCCCAAAGAGATAATAAGGAAAAAGACTTGTGCAAGAATATTCATACCTGCTCTCTTTGTGGTAGCCAAAAATTGGAAAACGAGGGGATGCCCATCAATTGGGGAATGGCTGAACAAATTGTGGTATATGTTGGTGATGGAATACTATTGTGCTCAAAGGAATAATAAAGTGGAGGAATTCCATGGAGACTGGAACAACCTCCAGGAAGTGATGCAGAGTGAGAGGAGCAGAACCAGGAGAACATTGTACTCAGAGACTGACACACTGTGGTACAAGAGAACGTAATGGACTTCTCCAGTAATGGCTTTACAATGTCCCTGAACAACCTGCAGCGATCTACGAGGGAAAAAAAAAACTAAACTATCCTCAAGCAGAGGACAAACTGAGGGAGTAAAAACACCGAGGAAAAGCAACTGCTTGACTACAGAGGTTGAGGTGACATGATCCAGGAGAGATGCTAAATGATCGCTCTAATGCAAATACCAACAACGAGGAAATGGGTTCAGAGCAAGGACACATGTGATACCCAGACGAATCGCGCATTGGCTAGGGAAGGGATGGGGGTGGGGGTGGGGGAGAAAATGATCTGTTTCCAATGAACAATGTATGAAAATGACCAAATAAAATAATGTTAAAAAAAGAAGAAGAAGAAGAATATCCCTAAAACATTCCTTGACATTTAGGTCCATTAGTGAAAAGCTTATAGAGGTTTCTTATTATCTATCAGATCAAATTTCTTTGCCTGGTATTAAAGGCCAATTGGTCCCACCTCACATACCCATATACTCCCCAGATCCACACTTTGTTTCCTTTGGCCAATTTATTGCTCCCTCTCTATATGCCTGCTTATTTCTACCTTATCACTTTCAATCAGGTTAATCCTCTGGTTAAAATACATTCTTCATCTTTACCAGTGCACTTGCCGAACATCCTTTAAGTTCCATGTGCAAGCTTATCTTTTACTTGAAGCCTTTTTTGACTAACTCTAATACTATTAATTTTCACTTTGACGTTCATGAATTAATTATTACAAGGCTCTCCATTTGTTGATCCTCTCTAAGGAAGACTGATCAAAGAACAGTCATAAAAAGTGTACTGTGTGGAGGATAAGATATGTCTAGATGTCAGCCTTGGGGCGGATAGAGCCCTGGACCTAAAGTTAGGAAAATGCTTCCTGAGTTCAAATTCAGCCTCACACATGTACAACCTATGTGATCCTGGGCAAGTCACTTAGCCCTACTTATCTCAGTTTCCTCATCTGTCAAATGAGCTGGAGAAGGAAATGGCAAACCACTCCAATTTTTTTTGCCAAGAAAACCCTAAATGGAGTTACAAAGAGTTAAGACATGACAAAACAACAACAGGTGTCACCTGGCATGGGAGGAGGGAGTAGTCATTTTGATGAGATCACAGATCCATCTAATTTTCTCATGCCAGTATACATGTTTACATGTTTCCTTAGATTTGGGCCTTAGTGTAGTAGTTTCAGCTGTCCATGTTGTCTTTTTGCATCCCCATTGCCAAGAATAATGCTGGGAACTCACCTGGTAAAGGCCATCATGTCTCATCTGCCTTCTCACCCTGGAATCCTCCTAAATAGGAGGATTGCTTATCTTCTCCCATTAGTGAGTTCTTTCCTAAGGCCTCCACTTTAAGGATAGGCTTCATCTGGATTTCACTAACCATGCTTCTCATTTAGCTATCTTCTCTCATTAGGATGTAAGTTCCTTGAGGGTAGAGACTATCTTTCCTTTTGCCTGTACTTGTATGGCTAGTCCTTAGCACAGAGCTTGGCCTAGAGGAAAGACATTAAATGCTTGTTGCTTGCCAGCCTGTTTTACTGGACTAAATTTCTATGCATATGTTTGTGTAAAATTATTCATTCTGAACTAAATAATTATTAATAAAAAACTTTTTTACACTAACTCTGTACTTTTATTAGCATATGGAATTCTCAGTGAGGAAACCGATTATAAAAGCAAATTGACACCTATTCCACAATTCATATTTTTAAGGCATTGAGCCCTATGTGAAACCTTTCAGCTAGGGAGGTCTCTGATGAAAAATGCTTCTTCATTTCCTTTGTCCCCAATCTCATTGGGGTGATAGGGCGCTTCTGATCAGAAAGATCAAGAAAGCCCCAAGGTTAATAAATATCCTTTAGTGATAGAATTGCAAGAGCAGGGTTGGAGGATAATCTAATATCACAGAGTTGTACTCCTATAGATCACTTCCCTTTTCTCTAACCCCAGACTTGTTTTAAATCACTCATTGGAAAAAACTCTTCAGTTGTCAAACTTAAATCTTAAAAGACTTAAAACACTTTCAATCAACAACTAAAAATTATTTCCATTTCCATGTAGCCTCTCAGCCTGAGGAATCCAGGCACTGTCCCCAAAGTGACCAACAGAGATTACTCTGCAGAACCTTGTTAATGCATGCTAATAGATGGGCAGCCTTTGGAGCATTACCGAGTTTTCATAACTGAACATAGGTTTTAAAGGAAAAGAAGCAAATCCAAGGAAGTTCTTTCAGAAAGTCTAATTTATTCATTTATTTTCATAAGTAGAGTTTAATTTTACATATAGTATCATTCCCAATAGGAAACCAATTAATATGAATTTTTTTAAGTCTTCCAACCCTAGAAGAGAAGTAGTTTAAGTAACAGGAAAGGATCTTACTGCTCTGTTACCAAACATTTACAGGAAAGCAGATTGGGATTTTTCCATTTAAATGAGAGTTACTGGGTTAGAATTAATGAAGCAAGAATTAACCATTAACTGTATCACTTAACCTCCTGCTGTGATGTATCCATCTTCACTAAAAGAAACCCAATAAATTCTTAGCAGAAGGGCAACTGTCTTCACCCTGTAAAGGAGGAGGCGAAGAATGCCATTGTTTTCATTGAAATGTCAGCAGGAATTTGATTAGAATGCAATTATCTGAATTTAAATGTGGCAGAATCCTGTCTCTAAACCAGAAATGTCAACAGTGACTTACATCAATGACCCAGAAAAGCCTTTGGTTTGAACCTCTTTGAGAAGAGAGGAATAGAAATTTCTTTCAATGTAACACCTGTCTCAAAAGCCTCTTCTACTGATACTCTAGTTACTGTTACTGTAGCTTCAAGAGCCATTTAAGAATGTTTAGGATTTGACAATAGGAGCTGGCAATTTTGAGAGAGTTAATGGAGACAGTTTCAGATAAACTGTGCAAAAGATAAAAAAAAAAAAGAACCATTTTGGGGAGAGCTGTATTAATTGTTAGTTTATATAGAGAAAGAAAGACAGTAAGCCTAGAGAAACTCAGAGACAGTTTGAGAGAAAATGAAAAGGGCAGAGAGAAAGAAGATGAAGAGGACTTCTTTGTTTAAGACCTCTTTTAATCTTTGTCTTGCAAAATGCTGATGAAGACTTCTTGGTATCATGAGTGAACTAAATGATGGGATCTTGTTTTCAGAAGTCACTTGCAATTAACAAGTAAGATGACAGCCAAAATATTGTAAATACTTATTTATGTCTTTATGTTGTTATTGGTCATTTGGTTGTTAAATTTTATAGCCAATAATTTTAATATTGATTTAATCTTGGGAAATTAGAGAATTTGCTATATAAATTGATATGAACATCTGCTTATAGGAGAAAAGGTGTTTTCCCCCTAGTTTATTAAATAAATAATATTCCGTAGTATAGGGTAGTATATATAGGTAGTATAGTAACAGAAGAAAAGCTTCTGGAATTTTTCTAGACTATAGGCTTTGTTTTTAAAAATTCGCCAGAGTCCAAAGAGTAAGAAAGTGATACTTTGTTTTTATTTTGTTGTAATCATTAGTAGTACTAATTCACTCTGGAGTTCCCATTCCATTGTGAAAAAATTTCACATCATTCTACTCCCTTCTCTCACACTGATTTCCTCTATCTACCAGCCCCACTGAGATTTGACTCTGACAACCCCTCCCAGACAACATATCCCTGTCCATCCTTCTGGCCTGGACTATAGAGGGGAAATTGGAATACTCCTTGCTTTCTATTACCACTTCCTTTTATCACCATCACTCAGCAACTTCTCTTCCTTTGAAGTTCACTCAATTAAAATGTTTCACTCAATCCAGATCATCATGGTGGTTGGTTACCTACCTAAGGTCATTATCCTTCCTTTCTTATTCTTCTGGCTTACACTCTTCCTCTCTACCCCAATTTATGCCCTTATAAAAGGAATTCAGCATCCACATTGATGCTCCATAAACTCCCAAATTCTCAAATATTTCATAATTCATAAGGAGGTCTGATGACCTCCTCCTTCACTACACTTCATAGAGATGGTCACACTTTGGGTCTCACCCTAACCTGTAATTTCCTAACTCCCTATGCTTTACCCCTCCTAAATTTCTTCTTCACTTTCAGCATGACCTATAATTCTTCTATTCCTCCATCTTTTCTCAGGCCATTACTCTTGCTCAAACTTAACTGCTCTCCCTTTCTATCTTGACCTGACAGTTATCCAATTTAACTCTACATGGAGCTCTATTCTTGAACCCTTTAATCCCTTCATCAAATTGCCAGTTGTCCCTTGCCAAACTTCAGCCCTGTATCATTCTCACCATTCTCCACATCTCGCCCTACTGATTTGCTGCTGAATGGAGCTGGAATAAAACATACAACACTAAATATTCTATATAAATTCATGTTATCCAATTTCAACTGGGCCTTCACAACAGCAAATTAATCCCTTTATTCCTCTCTACCATATTCCTTACAAAAAGTATTTCAATTTTTTTTCACTCCTAGAATCTCTAATATCCCTCATTCCTCACCCTTTATCAGCTGAGAGCCTTGTCTCAGTTTTGTTTTGTTTTCCTTTATTTAAAATTTCAGTTAACAAGCATTTATTTTTTATCCAACCTCTTCCCTCACCCCAATGAAAAAACAGAAAAGAAAAACAAAGCCTAGCAACAAATACAGAAGATCAAGCAAAATAGATTCCAACATTAGCCATATCCAAAAATATATGTCTCATCCTACATCTTGAACCTTTCACCTCTCTGTCAGATCAGTAGCATAGGTCCTCTGAAAATGCTGTTGGTAATTGAATTGATCAGAGTTATTGAATCTTTCAAAGCTATTTTGTCTTCATAAAGTTATCATTATACACATTGTTCTCTTGGTCCTGTGTCAGTTCACATACATCTTCCCAGGTTTCTCTGAAACCATCCTGTTTATCATTTCTCTTGAAAAACATAGTATTCCATTACAATCAGATATTAAATTTTAAGCCATTCTTTGAGCACCCTTTTGTTTAGTTCGTTGCCACTTCAAAAAGATCAGCTACAAATATTTTTGTACAAATGAATCTTTTTCGTTTTCATTGTTCTCTTAGGGATAAAAACTTAGTACTTATACCACTGGGTCAAAGAATGTGAGTAGTTCAGTACCTTTTGGGATATAGTTGCACATTTCTTTCCAGAATGGAAACTCCACCAACAGTCTATCAGTGTGCTTATTTTTCTCTAATCTCTCCAATAATTGTTTTTTCCCCCTTTTTTGGTCCTCTTTAGAAATCCAATAGGTCTGAGGTAGAATTCCAGTTGCTTTAATTTTAATTTAATTATTAGTGATTTGGAGCATTTTTCTACAAATATTGTCTTTTATTTCTTCCTTTGAAAACTGTATAGCTATATCCTTCAACTATTTGTCAATTGGAGAAAGTTTTTATTCTTATAAGTATGAATTGATCCCTTTTTATATCTTAAAAACAAGACCCTAATAAGAAAAAAATACAACAAAGTTTTTTCCCAGTTAACTCTTTCATTTCTAATTTTTTTCTGTACTGTTTTAATTTATGTAAAAACTTTAATTTTATGTAGTCAAAATTTTATTATTTACCTTCCACATATTTCTCTATCCATTACTGACTCATGAAGCTCTTCCTATAGCTCTAAATCTGAAAGAAAATATCTTCCTTGTGCTTCCAATTTGTTTATGAGGTAATCTTTTACTCACCTCTTCCTTTACTGAGAAAATTGAGGCCATCTAATATAAACTCCCTCTTCTTCCCTTGTCTTTTCCTAGCCTATCCCCATCTCTGACAATAAGGTCAACCCATCTAAATTCATTTCTCTTTCCATTCTCAGCAAAACTCCTAGAAAAAACTATTTATTCTAACTCCATTTCTTCACCTCTCATTCACTCCTATACCACTTATCATATGTCTCCTGACCTCATCATTCAATTTAAACTACCCTCTCCATATTTACCAAAGATTCCTTTTTTTTTTTAAACCCATACCTTCCACCTAGGAGTCCATTCTGTGTATTGATTCCAAGGCAGAAGAGTGGTAAGGGCTAGGAAATGGTGGTTAAGTGACTTGCCCAGGGTCACACAGCTGGGAAGTGTCTGAGACCAGATTTGAGACCTCTGGTCTCTAGGCCTGACTCAATCCACTGAGCCAACCCAGCTACCCCCCCCCAAAAGATTCATTTTTTGCCATTTTCTGGTATCATCTCAGTTATTATCGTATATAACCTACTTGCTATATTTAACATGTTAATTATCTTCTCTTCCTGGATATTCTCAGAATTTTTGTGATATTGTTCTTGCCAAATTCTACATATTTCTAACCACTCCTCAGTTTCCTTTGTTATTTATACTCTTATGTGTAGGTGTTCCTCAAAACTCTATTCTGAGCCCTCTCTCTTCTCTCTAAACCTTCTCTTGGTGGCCTATAAGCTCCCCTAAGTTTAATTATTATTTCTATGCAGATAATTCAAAGATCTACATAATCACCCCCAGTCTGTTCCCTGAGTTTCAGAACCAATTGCCTATTAGTCACTGATTACCTATTGTTTTGTTTTTCAGTTATATACAACTCTTTTGATCCACTGGACCATAGTACTCCAGGCCTTTCTATCTGCCACTATCTCTTGAAATCTTTCCAAGCTTGTTTGCTGCTTCCATGACACTTATCTATTCATCTCATCCTTTCTAGTCTACTTTTTCTTTTGCCTTTAATCTTTCCCAACATCAGGGTCTTTTTCATTGAGTCCTTTCTTCCCATTATCTGGCCAAAGTATTTAAAGTTTAGTTTCAGTTTTTGACCTTCCAGTGAATAATCTGGGTTAATTTTTTTTAAATATTGACTGATTTGATCTCCTTGCTATCTAAGGAATTCTCAAAAGTCTTCTCAAGGACCACAATTCAAAAGGGTTGATTCTATAGTGCTCATTTTTCCTTATAGACCAACTCTCACAACCATACATTGCTCCTGGAAAAACCACTGCTTTAGATACATCAAGTTGGATGACCTAGAAACATCTCAAAGCCAACATATCCAAAAGAAAACATTATCATTTTCCCCAGATGCACTCCTTTTCTGAGCTTTTCTTTCTATTGAAGATACTACTATTCTCCTAGTCTTATTTTATCCTTGATTCCCATATTTCTTTCACCTGACATAATGAATCATTTGCCAAATCTTGCTATTTGTACCTCCACAATATATCTCATGTATGACCCCCCCCTTCTCTATTCACATGACCACCACCTAGGTTCATTCCCTTATCATTGCTCAGATTGCAATGATCTAATAATTATTCTCTGTCTCAAATCTTTCCTTATCCCTGACCACTCTCCTCACTTCTACCAGAGATGTTTATTTAGCATAGATTTTTATCATGTTGCTCATCTACTTGATAATAATTTTTTAAGTAATAACCAAGTGTATTTAAAAACAGACCTCTCCACTTGATACTTTAAGTGAAACAAGCTAACTGCCACCCCACATCCTGAAGATACTTTTCCATCTCTTCCAAGTCACCTCCTGCTGTTATTGCTTCATTTTTCAGAACTCTGTAGAGAGTACCAAGTACTGGCTCCTCAAAAGGGAAGGTTAGGTTAATCTTTCAGTCTTTTTACCTTTTAGATAAAATATAAACTACAGTGATTAGCTTCTAAATCCCTTAGAAAATAACCCCAGGCTTTCTCTATAGTCTCCTCATCCTTTGCTCTCCCTCCTCTATGATTCAGCCAAATTGACCTCTTTTTTCCTCACATATACAACCCTCTCTCTCTCATTTGAACCTTTGCACTGTTCACCTTCCTTGCCTGGAATCCTTCTCTACCTCCATTTCATGTAATCCCTCTCTTTATTCAAGACTTAATTGTTTAAAAAAAAAAAAGACTTAATTGTAGGATTGAGTTCAGTGGATTGAGAGAGCCAGATCAGGAGTTAGAGGACCTGGATTCAAATAAAGCCTCAGACACTTCCCATCTGTGTGACCCTGGACAAGTCTCTTAACCCCAATTGTCTAGCCTTTACCACTCTTTTGTCTTAAAACTGATATTTAGTATTAATTCCAAGACAGAAAATAAAGGTTGTTTTTTTTTTTCAACACTTACCTTGCATCTTGAAATCAGTACTCTGCATTCATTCTAAGGCAGAAAAGTTATAAGGACTAGGCAATGGGGGTCAAGTGACTTGCCCAGGATCATATGGCTTGGAAGTGTATGGGACTTCCTGTCTCTAGACCTGGCTCTCAATCCACTGAGTCACCCAGTTGCCCCCCAGAAAATAAAGGTTTTTTAAAAATATTTAATTTTTAATGTTAATTTACTGTCCTCTATATTAACTCCTTCCTGATCCATGCCATTTCAACTTCTAATCCCTTCTCTCCTAATCTATTGGCTTTGTGTTTATTCTCTTTGTATTGATTTTATATATATTTATATTTATACATGTTTGTGTACATATATATGTTTGTACATGTGGGTACTTTCCCCCCTTCCTCCATTAACAATTACATGCTCCTTTAGAGTAGGAATTGTTTTACCATTTGTTATTTGTGTCCCAATACCTAGAAGAATATTCAGTATAGAGTATGTACTTAAATGCTTATTGATGGACTAATTCATCATCACAATATTTGCTATTGGAATTTTCTAAAGCTCTTTTGTTCCAGAAAATTCAGGGTGCTCCAAAAAAATATCATTCATTTTGCCACATATTCTTAGGAACTCTTATAGGGAAGGCAGTATTATGTGCCCCCTCATTTAAAAGTAAGGGGAAAAAATCATCTCCAGATAGAGAATTAGTGGACTCAGATTACAGATTAAAGTATATTTTTCCTCTCTTTTTTTTTCAGGATATGGCTGATGTGGAAATTTGTTTTGCATTATTTCCTATCTATAATGGGTTTCGTATATCTTGCCTTCTCAATAGGTGGGGAAAGGATAGAATCTGGAACTGAAAAGAAAAGAAAATTGTATTTAAAAAGAAAAAAAGAAAAGTAAGGAAATATACAAAAGGGTGTTTATGACCATCTCATGTATTACAAGGGAATTAAGAGCTTGCTCAATGTGCTCAATTTTTCCAGTTCTCCAGGTGGAAGAGGCTAGGTAGCCTATGTCCAGGGTAGTTAGAATGAATCTATAATAGAAGTGCCCTGGTGAGATTTCAGAATCTAGTTAAATATACATTGCTCTCCTTTAACATTTATTGTTAAACATTACAATTATAATAATTAATGATTCTGACATGCCAATCACATCATGAAGATTAGCCTCTTTGATTGGCTAGAGTGGCAGGATTGGGACCAGAGGCACTTTAGCCCTCTCAGTCTCTTTTTTGGTGGGCCCTCTCTCTTGATTTGATTTTTCTGTTGCAGACTTATTCCTATTAGATGGCATTTGGTGAGAGACAATACTATAAGGAGATAGACCTCCAGCTTTCTCCCTTTCTAAGGCCCCATGAAAATGGACTTTGCTCTTTTGACCTTATTTTTGGTCTTTTGTCTTAGTTAAAAGGAGTTAGACATGATAATCATGTAAATCCTGAAAGATCAGAAAAGAGAGCCACTTGAATTTTGGGAGCTGTCCATTCCAGGTTTTGTGAGTAAAGGACTATCCATGTGCCCTGAGGATTGAGGTTCAGAAATAGCTAAGACAAAGATTCATTCAACAGAATGTTGCGTTTATCTGTGAGCTTATGGGACTAATGCTATGTAGAAACAACAGCTAAGTCTGAGTCTACAAAGGTAATAGAGGGGAGAATTTGGCCCCAAAGTGTTAAAGGCAAATATTTATGCTTCTGTTATTGCCATCTCTTTGAAAAAACTTATTGATGTCAGTTAGTTAAATGGATTTGGGCCTCTATTCACTGGTGGCAAAAAGTAGGAGGAAATATACCTGGAGTAATGGCTTAAGCCTATAGCAATAGAGAAAGAGAATCAAACTCCTCATGGGTACCCCCTAGAACTCTGAGGGAGCAAATGTAGCTGTTCTGGTTCTGGGAAAGTGAGCTCAGAAAGTATACTAGCTACATAAAAACAGCTAAATCATAATTTAACTAATAGAATTATAGTACTGTATCTTGCTTTGGGGTTTGAAGCTGCTCATGACAAGCTGTAAAACTTGTCTTTAGCCCCAGTGAGTTTTGAATGTCTTGGAGTACATACAAATTTTATTTTGTTATGCAGTCTCTGTCTCATTGCTAAATAGTTATACAGAGCTTAAATTGTAATGAAATCATTTTAGTGCCAAATATATGTAAGTCTCTGATTTCCCCAGGCTATGAAAACCTCTCCTAATCAACTGCCTGAAAATTGCCCTGCCTACATTGATTTCTAGGGATGCTATATGGTTTTTAGCCTACACTAAATTAGGGAGTTTTGACATTTACAGACATGTATAAAAAATCAGAAATACTATCTAGGTCAGTGATGGCAAACCTATGGCATGGGTGCCCAAGATGGTACACAGAGGTCTCTAGGCACATGACCACCCTTTCCTCTCTCCCCCCACCCCTGAGTTTGTTACTATAAAGGCAGAGGGACTCAGGCAGAACCGCTCCCCTTCCTCCCCTCCTCCTCTCCACTGTAACTGATGGCATTTTTTCACATCACCCACCCCTCTGCCCAATGGGAGTGCACAGTGGGTAAGGTAGGTGGCTCACAGGTGGCAGGTCTAGAGGGGAGTCAAAAGCTTGAACCACTCCCCTCCCCCTCTCTACACTCACTGAGGACATTCTTCACTTCATTCACCCCTCCACCCAGCAGCCCAAAAGGGGAAAATGGGAGGTGGTGGCTGACTAGGTAGAAAAGTAAACATATTAGTGGAGGGTCACAAGCAATGGATTTGAGTGGATGCAACCAATAGGGTACCTTAAAACTTGAGTAGCTATTCTGGAGGTCCTACATAGGAGATGGGGCAGGTGCTACATTTTTAAATGTCTCCCATTTACTCCCAAAGGAATTTTGTCCTAAATTCAAACCAGCCCCAGACCCTGAAAGGGAAATATAGACAGTCCATTAGCACTGGGCTAAATTACATTTAGGATATAAATATGAGCAAAAAGAAAAGATCGTCCCTGGGGAAAGATAACATACACAAGAGAGCTGAAAACAGGGGTGGAGGTAGGGAATAAGGTCTGGAAAGTCAGACCTGAATTGAGAGAGGACTGAAGGTTGGCCAACCTGAGCACCTCCTCAAAATGGACATCCCAGGAGGCACTCACCAACAGTACAAGGGAGATGCAGAGGTGGTAACTGAACAGGCCCCTATGCCATGAATAAAGAGCATGTATTCAGTTTTTACTACGTTCCAAGAACTCTAAATCCTGGGGATATATATTCAAAAGGGAGGCAATCCTTGCCCTCAAGGAATTTTCATCCTATATGGGGGGGGAAATGGTAGTCAGTGAAGGGAGTCATGGTCTGGGAAGTCACAAAGGTGCAATAAATTAGTGCAATAAAGCAATTCATTAACATCCCTTTTCTAGAAACATTGTTAGTGATGACATGACTTGAGTGGTTTTGTCATGTTCAACTCTTTGGAACCCCATTTTGTGGGGGTTTTGGCAAAGTTACTGGAGTGGTTTGTCCATTTCTTCTTCAGCTCTTCTTATAGATGAAGAAATGAGACAAGCAGAACTAAGTCACTTAACTCCCATTGCCTAGCCCTTACTACTTTTCTGCCTTAGAACCAAAACATAGATGGAGAGCCCTGTGTGAAGGACTTCAAGGAGGCCAGTATCACTGGCTCATAGGATATATGGAAGAAAGAACTTTAAAAGCCAAGCAAAGGATCTTATATTTGCTCTTGGAGGTAAAAGGGAACTCCTAGAGTTTATTGAAAGAGGGCAGAGGTGTGATATCATCAGACCTGTACTTTAAGGAAATCCCTTTGATATCTGAGTGGAGGATAGATTAGAATGGGAGACCCAATTGGAGGCTATTTCAATCATCTAAACACAAGATAATGAAGACCACTCATTGTCAGAAGAGAGAAGGAAATGCTATATAGGAGGTTAGAAACAAGAGTTGAAAAAAGAATGAGAATGAGTACATAGCTAAGAGTGCCCAGGCTGTCCTAGCAGGAGGCTATTTTCTTCTTCTGATTTATTTCTTTCTCCAAGAGAAAGTAAGCTCCTTGGGGTTCCATTTTTGTCTTTGTATCTCTAGTGCCTCACATAGTTTCTGGCACATAAAGACTTTTAATAAATGTTTGTCTATTGAATCTATAAGCCAATAATAAAAAAAATAATGACAATAGCAATCACTGGCATTTATGCCCTGCTTTAAGATTTGTTTGACACTTTCAGAATATTATCTCATTTGATCCTTACAAGTCAGGGAGATAGATGCAATATTATTATCCTCAATTACAGACAAGGAAACCAAGTCAGAAAAAGGTTAAGTGGCTTGCCCAGTCAAGTTTCTGAGGCTCCATGTCTAACACTGACCACCTTAATCCTCTTTAGAGTTTGTCCCTGGAGTTCAGTATAGGCAGGGGCTGCATTTTTTTTTAAGTCTACTTTGAAAACAGTCATTGTGACCTATTCTTATGATAATTGGTATTATTAAAATCTTAGCCAAACCAGGTTTGTGAATCAGATGCCATCCATCTGCCCTAGTGGGGGCGTTCATATAGTATAAGCTGTCTTATAAAGGGGATGCTTTTAAAACCAGACACCAGATAGTAGAGGCAGAGCTCTATGTACATTTTGCTGCTCCCTTGTGTTAAAAAAACATGACTTCTTTACTAACACAAGTGTTTATACTCTTTTTTTTTTTAATTAGCCAATCCCAGTCTCCTCCATGGACTTGTTTAATGGTGCTGAATTCTATTATAGATGATACTTTCATGTTTACTTCTTTTTGCTGTATTAAGACTTCTGAACTAACTCCACTTGACCATCCATGACTCAAAAGTCGATAGTGCACCTATGGCAAGGGTAGCCTCCTAGCATCTCCAGGCATCAATAAATCAGAGTGACTGTTAGATACTTAGGTCAGGAGTCCAAAATCTATCTATAGTAACATACCTAGTCACCATACCTGTTCTTCTGGTCTGCTAGGGGTGGGTGTGCCAGTGGGTAGAGATGATCACATGTATTTTCTTAGGTAAGAGAAGGGCAGGGCTCCAGTTAGATGAGATATAAGGCAAGTCCAATGGAAGAAGCCATTTAAGTGAATCTTCTATGGCAGCAGCAGAAAAACAACTCCTATCTGATTAGAGAAAGGCACTAGACATCCTCTTCTTTTGGCATGGAAAATGGTGTTCGTCTTGTCAAATGTTTGCTCATAAAGATTCCCCTTTTTTCCCTCCTGGTAGATCAGAAACATAACAGTTTATGAGATGTACATTTTGTAGACTTTCCCCACATGGCTCCCTCCTTCCTATATCCCTTTTGTCTTCAAACTATGGTTTCTGTCCCACCCCTAGTATTTTAGACATCTTTTAAATACAGATTTAGGGGGGGAAAACCCAGGTTCAAGCACTCTTCTCTCACCCAAATTTCTGAGAATGCTTTACTAAGCCACTAGTGACTATTGAAATGCCATTTCATTGCAAACAAATGTCTAAAACTTAATGCAAATTCCTAGACTTCTCTAAAAAGCTAAGAATCTTTTTTTGCCAAGCTTGGATACTGACAACTTTTAAATTTTTTGGACTTGTTTTTTTCTGTGAAGAATTCATGAAAAAAGATAATCAATTTTAATCAGTAAACTAATTTGTAAGCCAGCTCCTACTAGCTTGATTGTTTAAATTTCTGTATAAGTATTTGCACCTCAAAATAGGCAAATGCTATAAGTCATGGTTTGATTTACTTGTACTGTCAATTGTCTGCACTTGAAAAAGTGATGGAGAAAATATTAATAATGGTGATTAAATGAAAAAGTGTGTCTTGCATCCATTTTTTTTTCTTGGAAAGCCAATTATTAAACATTTACAGGAACATGATTTTGGGGAATCAATCTTTAAAAAGCTATATTAAAGTTCAGGGCTTGAAAGAAAATAAAACTCTTTGTCCCCCTTCACCAGTCAAAAATGTCTCCCAGTCAATTCCCAGGCCTACGCCCATATTATCAACTTTGCTCCAAGGTCATCCAGTTGGTAGATAGATTTTTCTAAAACAGTGGATCTCTTACCAATGTTCTCTGGCTCCTCCAAACCACCATAATCTCATGACAACCAGCTACTCTTAATGAGTTAATAATGATGATGCATCTTAGTATATGGAAAGAGCAAAGAACAAATGGATTTGATAAGCATTAATGTTTGTGTCACAGATCTTTGAAAGATTGTGGAGGGCTGGAAAAGTGCCACAAGACTGGAAAAGGACAAGTGTTAACCCCATAAAAAATGAAAGGAAATGAAAGGAAGTTTCAATTCTTGGCAATATTCTAGAACTTTTTTTTAAAACCCTTACCTTCTGTTTTAAAATTAATAATAAGTATTCCAAGACAGAGAAGATGGAAGGTAACTTTAAAGTGGAAGACACTCGCAATTTGGAAGATAGGGAGAGACCTTGTGTAGAAAGTGGCATTTGAGTTTTCTTTTTTCCTTTTTAAAAATATTTTTTCCAATTTCATGCAAAAATTTTTAATATTCATCTTTTAAAATTTTAAGTTCCAAATTCTTCCTTTCCTCTTCCCTTCCTCTCCCCATGCATTGAAAAAGTAAGCAATTTGATATAGGTTATATATCTGCAATGATGCAAAACATTTCCATATTAGCCATGTTGGGAAAGAAGACACAGACAAAAAAAAAGAAGACAAAAAAATATATTCTTCAATCTACATTTAGAATCCACCAGATCTTTCTCTGGAGGTAGATAGCATTTTCCATCATGAATCCTTCAAAATTGTCTTGGGTCATTGTATTGCTGAGAATAAATTGCCAAGTCCTTCACAGCTTATATAATATTACTAGTACTGTGTACAATGTTCTCTTGGTTCTATTCACTGTAACAGTTCATATAAAACTTCTGAGTTTTTTTGGAAAGCATTCTGCTCATCATTTCTTATAGAACAATAGTATTTCTTCATAATCATATAAGACAAGTTGCTCAGCCATTCCCCAATTGATGAGCATCTCCTTAACTTCCAATTCTTTGCTACCCTAAAAAGAGCCATTATAAATATTTTTGTATATTTAGATCATTTCACCTTTCTTTGATCTCTTTGGGATATAGACCTAGTAGTCATATTGCTGGTCAAAGGCTATGAATGGTTTCACAGCCTTTGGGCACAGTTCCAAATTATTCTCCACAGAACCAGGAGAACATTATACACAGAGACAGATACACTGTGGTACAATCGAATGTAATGGACTTCTCTACTAGCAGTAATGCAATGACCCAGAATAATTCTGAGGGACTTATGAGAAAGAACCTATCCCCATCCAAAGAAAGAACTGTGGGAGTAGAAACACAGAAGAAAAGCAACTTGATCTCATGGGTCGCTAGGGATATGATTGGGGATGTAGACTCTAAACGATCACCCTGGTACAGTTATCAATAATGTGGAAATAGGACTTGATCAAAGATACATGTAAAACCTAGTAGAATTGCTCATTGGCTATGGGAGGGGGGATAGATAGAAGGAGGGAAGGGAAAGACCATGAATCATAACCATGGGAAAATATTCTAAATTAATTAAATAAAATTTTTCAGTTAAAAAAGATAAAACCAAATTATTCTCCAGAATTGTTGAATAAATTCACAATTTTACCAATAGTCCATTAGTGTCCGATTTTTCCCACATTTGTCATTTTATTTTTGCCTTTTAGTTAATATGCTATGTATGAATGAGGTAGTAGTTCAGAGTTATTTTAATTTATATTTTCGTGCTGTCTTGAAGAAAACCAGGGATTCTAAGAGGCAGATATAAGGAAAGAGAGAATTCCAGGTATGAAATTATCATTAAACATTATTAATATCACAGCTAATGCAAAAGCACAGAGATAAGAGATAGAGTATATTGTATGAACAATAGAAAGCATATCATATGACTGGGGTGTATGATGTGTGAGGAAGATAATGAATAACAGAATGATGGGAAATGCCCAAGTGGTAAAGAGCATGAAATGCCAAAAAGAGTTTATATTTTTTCTAGAGGTAATTGGGAGCCATGGGAGTTTACTGACCATGTATCCTTCCATTCATGCAGCCACCAATCTCATTGAACTTCTACCTAGTCCTTTTCCTGGGCAATCCATCTTACGCATAACTGCCACATTTTTCTTTCAATATAATTAAAGTTCTTTGAAGGTAAGAGTTTTTTCATTTTATATTTTAACTCCTATGAAAAAACAATGCCTGACACTAAATGATTTCCTGGTTCCTAAGGTACAAGGAAGTCTGTCCACATCACCTCCTTACTCAGAAGCAATCCAGCTTGTTGTTTAAGATAAAATGTAAACTCCTCAGCATGGTTTTTAAAGACCTCTACCAAAAGGTTGGGGACAACTAGGTGGTACAGTGGATAGGCCTAGAGTCAGGATAGACCTGAGTTCAAATCCAGTCTCAGCCATACTAATTGTGTGATACTGGGCAAGTTATTTAACTCTTATTGACCTCAATTCCTCATTTGTAAAATGGGGTTCAAACTGGAAAAGAAAATGGCAAACCACTCCAACAACTTTGCCAAGAAAACCCCATGGAAATAGTACATAGAATCACATAGTCAGACACAACTGAACAACAATAAACAAAGGGTTCCAAATTACATTTCTTACCTTATAACATATTATGGCCTAATATACTCTCTTCTTTTTGGCTAGTTTACACTATCTCCTGGGCTTAGCATCCTATCTTCCTTCTCAATACACACAGCACACCAGCCTAGAATGCATTTCCTCCTCATCTCACCCAGACTTCTTTTCTGGTTTACCTCATGTGCCACCTCCTCTCTAAAAATGGCCCTGATCCTCTGTCTTAGTGTCCTTTCCATGCCCAAATTTCCTTATATATGCTGAGTACATGTGTATGTACTATTTCCTCCATTGGAATGAAACACCTTAAAAATAAATTTTACACAGGAAAAATTCCAATACCCTCAAGTATTTTACCACTTCTATTATATTTCTTTTAGTATAGACTGTATAAGACTTAAAATTTTAATATGGTCTCACAAATAACTAGACATTTTTTGCCTCAGTGGTCAAATATCTCTCAACAAACAACTTGTAACCGATCTACTGAAAATATTTGCTGCAAATAGTAATGAATACTCTTTGTTTCCCTGTGGTTTTCTATGTCTACTTCCACCTACAAAACTGGCATTAAAATCCTTGCCACAAGGTCATTAAGTGATATTTCAGGAGAATCTCTGTTTCTCAGAAGGAAAGATCTAACAAAGAATCTTCCCTCCCCACCAAACCTGCAATGGAAATTTACCATGCACCTGTGGTGCAATGGATAGATCCCCGGACCTGAAGTCAGGAACATCTGAGTTCAAGTCTGACCTCAGACACTTACAGGGTGTGTGAACCTGAGCAAGTCTGTTTCTGTCTCAGTTTCCTCATTTGCCTCCAGTTCATCACTCCAATATCTTTGCAAAAACAACAATAACAAATTGGGTCACAAAAAGTCAAACATGACTGTAACAACTAAATAACAAACCACAAATGTAACACCAATTGGGCAACAGTGTATGTCCCTGTTAGTGTTAATAGGTGACCGAGTGCCAAGATCCTCATCTAACAGGCTTGTACCAGGCCACAAGAACCTGTGGTGACCTGGATTGCAGAGTTTTATTTATATAGATGATAGGCATATAAATAGATTTGGGATCTAGGGTTATGATACTCTTTTGGGAGGTTCAGAACAAACTGGTTGTTATAAAAGAAAGGGACATGTTAGCTTACTTTTGGTCCACTTAGTTCCTCCCAGTCAAATGTTCATTGCACAAAAGATCAGTCACCAGCAAACACATTTAATCCAGTCAAATAGCAAAATGGTAATTAGGTAAGTTATTCTGAGTACTTAAGATAATAGACTATACAAGAGTACAGGGACTATTTGACTCAGGAATGAGATGAAACCTCAATTCAAACAATGAAAGAATGATCTCCACAAAGAAGTCCCATTTTTATCAGTCTGGAGGAGGGAGGTGCAGGTGCTGGGAATCAAAGGACATCTTGGAGTGCCAGTTTTCCCCACATGCCTATTGCTCTAAAGAGATCTCCTACCCACCATTCCAAGTCTCTGACTTGCTTCTTTGCTTCTGCTTCTCTCTCTCTCTCTCTCTCTCTCTCTCTCTCTCTCTCTCTCTCTCTCTCTCTCTCTCTCTCTCTCTCTCTCTCTCTCTCTCTCTCTCTCTCTCTCTCTCTCCCTCTCCCTCTCTCCCTCTCCCAATTTAAAATTCAATCCAATCCAAATTCAGGTTTCTTAACACATATTCTAAACGCAGAATCAAGGGGCTTTACCTTAGGAAACCAGGCCTAGCCTGCCTGTGTTGAAGCTAGGCCTACATATACAGGAACAGAACCTGCATGTCACATTCCAAATCAAACCCCAGCAAATATTATGTCACTGTGGTATTTGGCTTCTACAAAGCTAGCTTTCGATTTGCATGTTCTCATCATTTAAAGATCTCCAACTTTTCACATAGGCAAATGTTTTTTTTTTCTTTTCTGCTTTCCTTTCTTTTTTCATCTTTTTTCTTCTTCTCTCTATTTTTCTTTCTTTACCTCTTTCCTCGTGTTTCTTGTTTCCCTCCTTATCTCTTTTCCTTCCTTCATTTTTTCTTTTTTTTACTATTCTTACCCTCCTTCCATTTTTCTTTCCCATCCTTCCTTCCTTCTTTCCTTCTCTTCTTTCTTTTCTTCCTTCCTTTCTCTCTTTCTTTCATGATTCAGTATCTGTCTGTAGCCCCAAATTCTCCAGAGCAGCCAAGCAATCTGGATTTTCTAAAGGATTACACTGCGTTTCCCTCCCAGAGATAACACAGTTGATTGAATGGGGTGGGGGAGGGGAACTTTGCACATGTCTTTGTGTGGCTGACCTGCCAAATATTACTATTCCAGCTCTTAAACCTGTGCCAGGCTGTTAATATCTTAATGCTCATTCAAGTGTCAGGGAGTGCTGGCAGATGTCAGAATAAATGGGAGGCTGTCAATAAGGAAATTATTTATCATTCACCGGGTGATCGTGGCAGTCTGTCAGGTAGCATTTGGGAGGATGTCAACATGAAAAAGAAAAAAGAGGAAGAAAAAAGGCGGGGTGGTCACAAATGGCAATGGAGGGAAGTTTGGGGGGGGCCTTAATTGTCTGGGTGCTTTATTATCTTTTTTTTTATTTCAAGGGCCAGCTTCTAGCTATAACTGCTCACTAAAAAACAGGGTACTATTTTTCTAGGCCTTGAAGGCATAACCTCTGAATTACTGGAATCATCTGCATTTGAAAAAAACAACAACTTTGTTTTCCCTTACAAAGGCAGCAGGGTTCAGATTCACTGAGGATAAATGGTTTTTCTCATAGAGCATAAAAATTCCAATAATGGAAATTCTTGGCCATATATAACATGCTATGAAATGTATATGTTACATATAGTTATATGTTACATATATGTTACATATAATACAAATACAAATCGTATTTGTATATAATATAACCTGATATTTTATTATTATGTAACATGTTATGTATATTATCATATACAGCTATATGTTTATATCACAGACAATATGATATTTACATATGATAGTTCTCCATTTTTGTAACATCTTATATGACACATACAGCTATATTTCTTTATTACAGACAATATGACATTTATATGCAATATAATATGGTATGTCATATAATATTTAATGTTTCTATATAAGTATAATAATGCGCCTTTATAATCCATACAAATTAAACTATAGACTTTGCTTCTAGATGTAGTCTCTTTTTTCATATGGGATCTTAATATTTAATACTTGGAGTAAATAAAGAATACTATCCATGTTTCATCATCTTTTTTTCCTGTGGTCTGCACATGTAAAATATAGGAACATAAAGAATATGCTTGCCATAGAGGGGAGAAAGGCCTTGAAAGAGAGCCTCTTTTAAAGTTTCTCTGAGTTGCATTTCCGTACATAGAAATACAAATATTTATAGCAGCATTTTTCTTATCATATAGAACAAAGAAAAAAACAATCCCCATTAAAAAGGGAATGGCTAAACAAATTAAGAAGGTAATGGAATATTATCACATCATAAGAAATGGTGCAGTGATCGGATCAAAGAAACCTGGAAAGACTTGTATGAACTAACAGAGTAAAATGAGCAGATCAAAATCACTGATCCAATGAAGGAAAGTGTGGTCAATATAGTGGCCACTGTATTGTATACTGTATGCTGCCAGAAGACTAATCAGTGCTGAATCATGCTTCCTACCTCTTGGCAAAGATGTGATTGTCTAGAAGCATTGAAAGCCTGCACTTATTGGACCTTGTAAACTGCTTCTCTTGAGAGGAGACCATAGAATACAAAAAGGGTTTGGTCTTGGCAAAGACAAGAAATTCCTCATTATCAGAGATTGGAGAAAAACAGTAGTGAGTTAGGGGATTTGTCAAGGGGTTTCAAGCTGAAGAAAAGTGGGGGGGAAAAGTTTCTGGCAAAAAAAAGCTCTGATTTCCTCAGCAAAGTAGGAGTCAAAAAGCCTTAAACTAAGAGGGGAGGGGAAAGGGAGATGTGGGAGGCTTGAGGAGAGGAGAGAAGGTTTGGAACACCTTCTTTGAGGAACAAGATAGGAAATCAGTAAAGAGCAAAAATCTTACCTTGTTGCAGTGAGGACCCAGCTGAGATGAGAGAACATCAGCTTGTAATGGAGTCATTCAGTCAGATTGACTTCATGTCTTCCTCCAGCCCCATTCTATAACATATGGAGAATTAAAACACTTTCAGGAGGAAAAGGGACTTGTAGATTTGTTCTTTTTGGCCCCGTGTCTGGAAATCTCTCCCACTAAAACACCATAATTATTGGTGTTTATAGTGTTAAAGTTAGTTAGTAAAGTTAGAATTAACAGAGGATAAAAAATAGGGGGGGAATAAGTGGAAGTTGTAAGGATTTCCACTGAAGTGGGGTAGTTGATTGAGTACCAGCCTTGGTCAGGAAGACATCTTCCTGAGTTTAAATCTGGTCTCAGACACTTACTACCTTTGTGACTCTGAGTGAGTCACTGAACCCTATTTGCCTCAGTTGCCTCTCCTAAAAAATGGGCTGGAGAAGGGAATGGCAAACAACTCTAGTATCTTTGTCAAGAAAATCCTAAATGGAATCACAAATTGTTGGACACAACTGAAATTACTGAATAACAAAAAAAAAGAATTATAATAACATCAATATTAAGAAAAAGTTTCTAACTAGGGCCTTTTCCACCTGAAAAGGTGGCAAGTTCTTCCTCATTGAAGATCTTCTTCAGAGACTGGATCTGCCTTTGTCAAATTTGTCACTGTGAGGATTCCTTTCTATGTGGGATATACTACATGTCTCTAAGGTCTCTTTCAACTCTCAAAATCTATGATTCTGTAAATCCTATATGAACCTCTTCATTAAAACTCCAGAGAATAAGAAATGAGTAGCAATAGACCTGAGTACATACTTGTTGAATTGACTTCCTAAAGAATAAATAACAGAATATAACAGCTACCTATTACTTTGAAATATAAAAATCTTCTCTTCGATATTGAAAGGCCCTCAGACTTTATCCCCTTCCTCCTTTTCTAGTCTTCTAACCCCTTACTTCTCCATCCACACACTTTTCAGTATAGTGACAATGGCCTCCTTGTTATACTTCATGAGATACTCCACCTGACTCCAGGCATTTTCACTGATATCTGTGATATCTGGAATTCTCTCCCACCAAAACACCATAATGACTGGTGTCTATAGGGTTAAAGTTATTTGGGGATTAACAGAGAATAAAAGCTAAAATCTAGACTTGGACTGTGGTGACAGATTCCTCTTCTGGTGATCTCCCTTGATCTTCCTCAACAAAAAGGTTCTAGGAAGGTTTTTCTTTGGATCTGCAGGCAAGAATGTGTTTGTTTTCCCATCAGCATAACAACCGAGAGAGCAGTTAATCTGCCAGCTCGTTATCTCAAAGGTGCTATGTACTTTGGTATTTCTGTAACAGCTAACACTAGGGAGTTAAATACTTTGACAGAGGGGAAGCTGGATTGCCTTTCAAAAGGTCCTTCTGCATCTTTGAAGTTTTCTCTCCATGAAAATATAAGTAATTATTTGTGGGAATAATCTAGACTGGAATTTGCCCACCTCCTCCACAGGGTTCTTCCTAGAAGCTGTTTGTTTTTCAAAGAAGAGTAAATAAGTTTCTTACAAGACCACAGGCAGAATTTGCTTCATTCCTCATTAAACTGAAGAAATTAGAGCAGCAGCATGGATCAGGAAAACCGAGATTCAAATGCTGCTCTTGTTGATAATTACCTGTGCAATCCTCTGAGAGTCTTTTTCCTTTTCTTGGTCTAAGTTCCTCATCTGTAAAATGAGGGGGCTGGAGTAGATGGTCCCTAAGGTTCCATCCAGCCTCAAATCTATGACAAGAATTCCCTGAGATCTAATATCTGCATTGGTTTTTAAATACCTTGCTTCCCTAGAACTAGAAATTCACATACTACAGAGAGAGAACCAGAGGGAGGGAAACGAAGTAGAGAATGGGGAAAATGGAAAGAAATAAACTTTTAAAATATTAGAATAACAACAAATACTTCCTATTCACAACAGTACCATGCTTGAACTCCTAGAAGTCATCTGAAGAGTTCAGGAAATCCTTCAAAAAGTATTAGAATCCTAGAATCATAGCTGGAGATTTCCTTTTCCTACTGTTGGTTATTGTTACAAACATTCCTTACACTGATTTACTCTATTCTGAATTTCCCTGCCCATTTTCATTGTTGCTCAGTCTTTTCAGGATTGATGTCTTCATGACTCCATTTTCCGGCAAAGATACTGGAGTACTTTGCCACTACTTTCTACAGTTCGTTTTAGAGATGAGGAAACTGAGGCAAACCAAGTGAAGTGATTTTGCTCAGGGTCATATGGTTAGTAAGGATATGAGGCCAGATTTGAACTCAGGAAGATAAGTCAATCCACTGAACAACCTAGCTACCCACTTTACAATTTTACTATTAGAAAAAGTAAGCATCCTTCTTGTCTTTAAATTGTTTTATTAATAGTTTTTATGTTTACATCTCCTTTATTTCCCAGTATATTGGTCCTAAATTCAAATTAGGCCTCAGACACTTCCCAGCTGTGTGACCCTGGGCAAGTCACTTGACCCCCATTGCCTAGCCCTTACCACTCTTCTGCCTTAGAACCAATACACAGTGTGGATTCTAAGATGAGGGTTTGTTTTTTTTAATTTGAAAAAAAAAAACAGAGAATTTGAAGAAAGAATAAAGAAAAGGAACCAATTAAGTAAAGCTTAGTACTTATATCAATTAAGTTTAAATTATATGCAGCATTCCATACTCATAATTCCCCATCTCTGCAAAAGAGAGGAGTCAAATTCCCATTCCTCTTCTTTGGGTTTAAGAAATCAAATTACACCATGTTCAGTTTTGATGTTGCTGTTGACATACATTCCATTAACAATGCTTTAGTCATGATGTAGGACATTTTCCTGATTCCGTTTAGTTTGTATCAATTCATATAACTCTTTCCAGGCTTCTCTGTCTGCATTCATAATTTCTTATTATATTCATTCCCCATAATGGAGATTTTGATTATTTTGATAATTCCAAATTGCTTTCCAGAATTGGGGTGGGAAAAAGACACAATTTCACAACTTCAATAACAGGCTATTAGTGTGCTTTGGTATGGAGGGCTTGTCATGCCCTCCTAGGGCAGCTCTCCAGCCTCTGACCCTCACCTGACACCCAGCTCTCATTTGTGGCTCCTAGTAGCAGCTAGCATGCGGCAGCAGCCACAGCCCGGGCAACGGCTTTGACAGGCCTGCTAAACCTTGTGAGGGTAGCCATCGGGTCGTTGTGGACCCCTGGTGAACCAGGGCTTTGCTCACCCAGCATGTGAAGACTGCTTCTGCTGAACAGACGGAAGAAACCAATAAGAAGGTTCAACTGCTGAGATGGTGACCCAGCAAGGCACTGTGGAGTGCTTAGGGTGTGTTGGAGCACAAAAGACAACACGGCCATCCAATGCAGCTGAGGAAGTCTCCAGGTGTAATGACTTTTCGTGCCACTGGACCCAGGCTTCCAACGCCGAGGGAGTGGGACTGTCTCTGTGCATCGACTTTTCCACTTAAGTCTTCATGCACAAGTGTCTTTGTGCACAAAAACACACAAAGACAATCGTCATCCTCAGTTACCGAGAGACTACTACTGCTACTACTACTACTACTACTACTACTACTAGTGTGCTTGTCTACTACAGATCATCTGACATTGTTTTCATATTTTATCATTTTTTGCCATGCTATAAAAGAATTAAGAGATTGGGGGTGAAATTAGGAGTAGAGATTTGCTTTGAGGAGAAGATAATAAGCTCAGTTTTAGACAGATTGAATTTGAGGTGTCTGGAGGAAATCTAGACAGCAATATTCAGTAGTTTTGCATAGGGAAAAGAGCAGTGGGTTAGAAGTCGTGGGACTTAGCTTTGAATCTTAGTTTAATTGTTTGTTATTTATGTGACCTCATTCAAGTAATTTTACCCTTCTGGGCCTAAGTGTCTTCTCCAGTATCTCTAAAGATCAAGTTCATTAGAAAAGTGAAGACAGGATATCCAAGAGAGTACAGTATTATTATTATTATTACATTATTACATTATTACAGTAATATTACATTATTACATTATTACAGCATGACAAGAATTTTTAAAAAAGGAAGATCAGAATAAAAAGTGTGGTCAATAAGGTCAAATGCTTGAGAGAAACCAATGATAATGAGACTGAATTTTGTGAAATTGATCAATAACCTGACCTTACCTCCTATCATTCCATCTCACCACTATGCTTCATGCCTTCCAAAGCCAATCTCTGCAGGGAGAAAAGCTGGAGAAAGTCACACCATTTTGTTATCCAACTTCAGCTGAGCCCTCTCTATAGCAAGGGAGCCTTTTTGTTCTTACAGGTATATAGGTAGCTCCACACTGATGAAGCAGAGGACTTAGAGTCAAGAAGACATGAGTTCAAATTCTGCTTCAGGCAATTACTAGCCATGTGACCCTGGACTTAATCTCTGTTGACCTCCAATTCCTGAAATATAAAATGGGAACAAAATAGAGATTTGTAAAGCACTTAACTAGTGCCTGAAACATAGTAAGTGCTATGTAAATGTTGACTTTTATTATTTTTAAGGGCTTTTTCTGCATTTATTGAGAGAATCATGCATTACTAGATGTTTTTTGTTTTTAATATATGTTGATTGTTTTCTTCATGAAAGCTTTCCTTGTATCCCTGGTAAAAATCCACTGTGGTAATAATGAATGATTTATTGGGTGTATTTCATAGTTGACTTAACAAAATGTTTTCTGAAATTTTCTAATTGATATTCATTAAATGATTTTGATGGATAGTTTCTCTCCTTTATATTCTGATCTAGGTATTTCTCAAATGAAAGAATTCTGGTAGAATGTTTCTTTTTCCATTTTTTTAGGATGACATTTGTGGCATTTATACTAATTGTTTAAAACTAATTCTCCTGTGAATATAGAGGAGTTCCCCCCACTCCCCACCTAGGATTTTGGTAGTTTCTTTATGGTTAGGTCTATTTCTTTATCTGTACTATATTAAGATCTCTTTGTCTTCTGATAGTTTGTATATCTTATATATTTTTTAATTTTTAATTTTATTTTTTCCCAATTACATTTTAAGTTTCCAACATTTTTCAAAATATATTGAATCTTGAATTCTCTCCCTCCCTTCCTTCTCATCCTCATAACCCACCCCACCCTTGAGACAGTAAGCAACCTCACATAGATTTTACATGTGCAATCACATAAAACATTTTTCCATATTAATCCTTTTATGGAAAGAAACTCAAATTAAAAAATTAAGAAAGAAAGTGAAAACAGTTTTCTTTGGTCTGAATTCAGACTCTAAAAGGTTTTTTCCCCCTCTGAAAAAATAGCATTTTTTATCCTTTGGGATATCCTTTGGGATAGTTTTAAATGAAAATAGGTAAACTGTTCATTGTACAGTATTCCTATCACTGTGTATAATGTTCTCCTGATTATGCTGACTGCACACTGCTTCAGTTCATATAAGTCTTTCCAGGGTTTTTTTTTAACTCTTTCTGCTTCTATCATTTCTTACAAGACAATAATATTCCATTACAGTCTTGTACTATAACTTATTCAGCCATTCCACAATTGATTTGTATCCCCTCACTTTCCAAATCTTTGCCTCCACAAAAAAGAACTAATTTAAATAGTTTTGTACATATAGGTTCTTCTCCATTTTGTTTTTTTATCTTTTGGGAATACAAACCTAATAACAGTTTTGCTAGGTCAAAAGATTTGTGCTGGTTTTTTGTTTTTGTTTTTGTTTTTTAGCCCATTGAGCATAGGTCTAAATTGCTCTTCAGAATGACTGAATCAGTTCACAATTCCCCAAAGTGCATTAATATCTCAGTTTTCCCACATCCTCTCCAAATTTTGTCATTTTCTTTTTCTGTCATAATAGCCAATCTGATTGGTGTGGGGTGATAACTCAGAGTTGTTTTAATTTGCATTCCTCTAAATAATAGTGATTTAGAGCATTTTTTGCATGATTATAGAGAGCTTTAATTAATTTACCTGAGAACTGCCTGTTCATATCCTTTAACCATTTATCAAGTTGGGGAATGACTTGTATTCTTATATATTCAACTAATCTGTTTTTGAGAAATGAGGCCTTTATTAAACAGACTTATAAAAAAATTGCACCATTATGATTATTGTGTATTATTCTCAATCCTTTTCCCCATTTAGTTTCTCACCATGACCTTCCACAATTTGCCTTCTTTTCTATCAGCCCTACTTCCCATTCTCTTATCCCCTTACCCTCCTGTTTTCCTGGAACATAAAATATATTGATTATGTATGTTCTTCCCTCCTTGAGCTAATTCTGATGACAGTAAGGTTCACACACTCCCTTTTCCTCCTTCCCCATCTTTCCCTCCACTCTAAATGCCCTTTTGTGACTCTATTATGTGAGATGATTAACTCATTCTATTTTTCCCTTCCCCCTCCTCCTAATGCATTCCTCTTTCTCCTGCCTTAATTTAATTTAATTTTTTATATCATCCAATCATATTCAGCTCATACCTTTGCCCTCAGTCTATGTATATTCCTTTTAATTGCCCTAATAATAACAAAGTTCTTTGTAGTTATAAGAATCATCTCACCAGGTAAGGATGTATATTGAATGTCTTTTGATTTCTCTTTCCTATTTATGTTTTTATGCTTCTCTTGAGTCTTGAATTTGAGAGTCAAATTTTACATTCAGCTCTGGTATTTTCATCAGGAAAGTTTGAAATTCCGCTGTTTCATTGAATACTCATTTTTTCCCATGAAGAATTATGCTCAATTTTTCTGGATGATTCTTGGTTGTAATTCTATGTGGAAAGGGAAACTGAAGCAAGTTTTGAACTTTCTGCCACTCAGGTGTAACAAACAGCAGTTGGAAAGTTAGAGAGCAGATATTGAGAAGAATGATAATTGGTTGGGGGAACTTGGGGAGTGACAGTTGGTCTCATGTCTCTCTGTCCTGGACCTCAAACTGGAAGGAGCATTCTCTCCCTGTCTCTGGATAGAAGTACCTCTATTCCTGGGTTTTCCCAACTGTGTGCTCTACCTGGATTCCTATGATCATGTCATTGAACAAAAGGATTTAAGGGGAATAGATTGAACTGTAAGATCAGTCTTTAGGGGTGTCCACCTGAAGAGACAGGTCCAACTAGTTCTGGGGATTAGAACTTTTTCTTCCTCTTGCTGTCTACTGCTAAGACTTTGTATTTAAGAAAACTTGCACGGATTAGCATAGACAAGAATAAAAGAAACCCTCTACCAATCTGCAAGGCCTGGCCTCAGCTCAAAAGCTGAGAAAGACTCAAACTCAATCTAGGGAAATCCTGATTCCCTCTTCCCTGATACCTCCCCAATCCAAACTTGTATTAAAATTTTTCTTTATTTAAATAATCCACAGTCAGAAAAGAGGACTATCATTTCAGGGGGACATAGAGGGAGCTGAACCTAAGGATAGCCATTCAACCATAAACAGTCCGTATTGGACCCCTGATGGGCAACCTTGTTTTGGGGAGAGGCTTGTTCCTCAAAAGGGTCTGTGCTTACCTACTCTGGGGTATCTTCAACATCAATCAATAGAGAAGACATCCCCTCAGGCTATCATAGTGGACCCATTTCTTGGGGAAACCCATGTTTCAAAGATAGCCTCTCAACAGGGGGGTATTTCTCTCCCTTTACCTTACCAGAAGCCATATTCCCTCCATCCCTTCAACCCCTCCATTCCCTGTTACAAAATCTTCCTTATCCCTGGTACCTATTCTTCAATCCCCTACAACTACTTTAATTATTATGCCTATCTCCTTTTCCCTCTGGAATTTCATATTCATGGCCCTCTAATTCTTTAATGTAGAAGCTACTAAATCTTGTGTTATCCTGACTGTGAATCCATGATATGTGATTCTTTTTGGCTTTTTGCAATATTTTCTCCTCGACCTAAGAGGTCTAGTATTTGGCTATAATATTCTCTAGAGTTATCTTTTGGGAGGTTATTGGTGAATTCTTTCCATTTCTATTTTGCCTTCTGGTTCTAGAATCTCAGAGCAGTTTTCCTTGGTGATTTCTTTTTTTTTTTAAATATATTTTATTTGATCATTTCCAAGCATTATTCGTTAAAGACATAGATCATTTTCTTTTCCTCCCCCCCACCCCCCATAGCCGACGCATAAATCCACTGGGCATTACATGTTTTCTTGATTTGAACCCTTTGCTTCCTTGGTGATTTCTTAAAAGATAATGTATAAGCTCTTTTTTGTCATGGCTTCCAGGTAGTACAAAAATTCTTGTTTTCTCTCCTTGATTTACTTTTCAGGTGAATTGTTTTCCCAATGAAATATTTCATGTTTTCTTCCATTTTTTTTCATTCTTTTGAGTTTGTTTGACTGTTTCTTGATGTCCCATGTGCTGAATTTTAATTCTTAAGACATGATTTTTTTGAGTGAGCCTTTGTACCTCCTTTTTCATTTGGCTAATTCTACTTTGTAAAGAGTTCTTTTCCTCATGAATTTGCATACTCCTCTTTCCATATGGCCAAAACTCCCTTTTTAGAAGTTCTCTTTAGTGCATTTTTTTTTCATTTTTCCAGTTCTACTTTTTAAGAAGTTGTTCTCTTCACTAAATTTTTGTGAGTCTTTGGCCTATTGTTTCTTAAGATATTATTCAGCATTTTTTGTGCCTCCTTTTCCAAACGGCTGACTCTTTCTTTTTTATGATTTTCCTGTATCATTATTTCTTTTCCTAGTTTTTCTTCTTTCCTATTTGATTTCTAAAGTCTTTTTTGAGCTCATCCATTATTTTTTTTTTTTTAGCTTAAGAGCAATTTATATTTTTCCTGGAGATTTTATATGCAGCAATATTGACTTTGTCATTTTCTTCTGAGTTTATGCTTTGGTCTTTCCTGTCATCAACTTTCTATGTTGAGTTTCTTTTTTGTTGTTGTTGTTTGCTCATTTTTGAGGCTTTTTGTTTTGTTTTGTTTTAATTTTAAAACTGTTAAAGTGAGTGAAGGGAGCACTGTTCTAAGCTTTAGGTTCAGCCTTCAGAGTTGACTCTGAGAATCTATCTGCTTTCATTTTTTCTAAGGTCTAAGGGTAACCACAAACACTCTTTTCCACCTTGGAACTAGGACCAGGATCTTCTGCTCCTCTGTGGCCACAAGCCAGGGAATGTGCCAGAGCTCCTCCTCCCCCTAAGAGCATACCCCAGGACTGCTTACTGGATCTGTTTATGGGTAGTACAACAAGAGTCTTGCACCCAGAACCAGCAAAGGTACCCCTGTAATATTTTTTCTGAGCAGCTGTCCAAACCCCTTGCCATCTGTGGCTGAGAGCTAGCTGTATCCAGGGGCATGTTGCTTTGCACTCCACCTCCACCCTGATGTCACCTTGTGACAGCTTTCTAAGTTGTTTTGGTATAAAAAATTACTTCTCAACTTTTTGTGGGTTGTGATGTTCCAGAATTCATTTTGAGGCATTATATTATAGTTTCGGGAGAGTAATTTGGAAGCTATCAGATGTGTCTGGGTATCTTCTCTGCCATTTTGACTCCACCCCTCACTCCCCATATTTTTATATTTTTAAAGGTATTTAACTATTTCTTTTTTTGTGGTCTCTATTTTTTACATGTATGCATATGAGTTCTGCTAATGTTTTATTTCTTTTCGTTTTGTTATGATTTCACCTTTTTCATCTCTAATGAAGAGGAAATCAAGGCAATTATTAAGAACTACTTTGCTCAATTATATGGCAATAAATATGACAATCTAGATGTATAGGAATAGAGAAATAAGAAAGCAAGTTTTCAATAGAAACAGGTTGCAAAGCAGGCAACTCAAGGATGAAACTCAAAAGAAAGAGTTGCAAAAGGAATCTCAGGATAGAATAAAGATAGGGCTTGAAGCCTGGAGTTGAGAGCTGGGTTCCTGTTTTCCATTAGAACTTGGAGGGTGAACTTCCTGTTGGTTTAACTGTCTTCCATGAGAAAGAGGGTTTGTATCTGATAGTTGAGGATAGCAGGGTAATTGAGTCTGTGGAAGTGATAGGGGCAACAGGAAGGCCAAAGAGAGTTTCAAAGTTACAACCAAAAACGGTTTCTTTGGGTCCCTTGTCAGTCGATCATGCATTCCTTCTCATTCCAGGTTGTCTAGCAAATCTGATGCAAAGGGATTTTCTTTGTAAACTGGGAGCAACTATTCATTGCAATCCTTCTGGGCAGATTTTGCTGAATTTTCCAGAAGATTCTTTGAAAACCTTTCCATTGCTATTTCTGGAGGCAATGGAAGGAGAGGAGGAAACAAAGTCTATCTATGAGGTTCCTAAAGAAATACCTGATGGGATTTGGGCCAAGTCTTCTACAGATGTAGGCTTATTGAAATCTGCAACCCCAGTCAAAGTGAAGGTTAAATCAGGGTCTCCTCTACTTATCCCTCAGTACAAGCTTAGTAAAAAAGCTAAAGATGGGATCCAGCCAATCATAACTTCCTTGTTGAAAAAAAAAGGGATAATTGTACCAACCTTTTCTGAATACAACACACCTATCCTTCCAATTAAGAAAGGCAGACTAGATGATCAAGGAAGAGAAGGCTATAGGTTTATTCGGGATTTAAGAGTGATAAACGATCATATCATCAAAACTCATCCTGTGGTTTGTAATCATGAAAATGTGGGTTTGCCAAGACTTTGAATTGCCAAAACTGTAAAGGTTTTAGCCAAACTGTAAAGATAATTTGTAGCGTCTTGATTTAAATAAAAAAAATAAGTGGTCACCATGGGAAAATTTCCAAATATGAAAATACCCAAGTCAGCTGGGTTTTATGGAGATTTTAATTAATACAAATGAAGGAATTAAGAGGAGAGAGAGAGAGAAAGACAAAATAGTAGAAAGGGCCTAGGCCAAATGGCTTAGGCCTGAGCCTTAAGGGAGAGAGAGTCAGTCTTTATCACTCACCACAAGATCGTCTCAAGCAAGCTCCAGTCCTTCATTAAAATCCTCAACTCTTGAACCGAGTTTAAAGGCCCTCCTCTGAACTCCTGAACTCCTGAACTGAGTTTAGAAAGCTCCTTTTAAAGAGAATTTTCTCTTATGTCACCTTCCCTAAATTTTCACATCTACCAATCATAGTAGACACTTTTCCCCAGGACTGCCCATTACATAGGGCATACATATGTACAGAGATATAATTATATATAGAGATACTGTAAAAAGAATGTTGCATATTTGTAAGATAGGATGCTTACTTCTCAGTTCATTGTAGGAAAGTTAATTAAATGTATTCATGTTAGAATAGAGAGACTTTATTTTCAATTGTTTAGATAAGAGATTTTTGAAACTTCATTTTGCAGAAGTTTTTTTGTGAGATTGTGTTTTTTAAGAGCTAATGCTCCACTGTGTTTATTGTAAACATTTTAAAGATTTTTTTCCATTTTATATAATGTTGAATCTGATTTTTTAGATAGAAATGTTTTATATTACTTTAGTATTATAAGGTTTGGAAGAAAATGGGTTTTGAAGAAGTTTATGTCTAGCTTTTGAAATTGATTGTATCTTGTAGTAGTGATGGGTTAAATTCATATTTTCTGGGTTGTTTTGAATTTGAAACTGTTGTGTTGTGTTTGAGCTTTATAACAATTTTGTAAGCCCTTATCCTTACCCTTCCTTTCTTTCCTTTGTTGAAATCCCTAGATTAGGCAAGTTAAAATAGGAGAAGCATAGTTAGAGTAAGTGTTTGTTATTTGGGGGGTTAGAATATAGAATAAGTAAGTAATTATAAAGAATTAAGGTAAGTACTTTTGGTTCACAGCCAGGAAAAAAGGGGTTTTCCATTTGTGAAGGGGGTATTATAGGAATAGAGAAATAAAGCAAGTTTGCAATATATACAGGTTGCAAAGCAAGTAATTCAAGGATGGAACTCAAAAGGAAGCCTGGAGCTAAAAGCTGGGTTCCTGTTTTCCATTGGAACTTGGAGGGAGCTTCCTGTTGGGTTAACCTGAGAGGAGAGGTTTGGGACCTGACAGTTGAGGCCCTCGAATCAGCTTTCTAGCGTCCTGATCTAGATTTTCATCTATTCCTGATTCTTATGTTCCTGTTCAACCCTTGAAGATACTTTTGTGACCTGTATGAAAAAGTCAACGTGAAGGAAAGACTTGAATCTGTCTGTGCTGACAGAAACCCTGCAGCCTAGATTGACTTGGCCATTCAGTCAACCCTTTCTCCAGCAAACCTGATCTGATTGTTTTGGAAGTGGCCATAGACAAGATAGCTAGAGTTAGGGGTTTTGGGCTACAGAGAGGGTAGGAGGACAGATAGCAGCAGGTAATAGAAGACAGGCTCCTGTGAGCTTCTTAGATTTGGAGGGATGAGAAATTAGAGTTTCCAGAGCTAGGGACTTACCTTGGCCCTTCTTCCCATACCCTTTCCTTGTTTATTTTTTGTATTAAAATTTTTGGCAAATAAATATACCAGTTAGATTGTGTTATTCAGAGTACCAGGTCTGAGGCCACCATTTTGGGCCTGTCAACCTGAGACAGACAGAGACATCTTTTATAACTTGCCATCTTTAGAAGTGATCAAATCCACTTCTTTCAAGTGAAATGGGTGAATATTTACAAAAATATAAATTGCCCAGATTACAAAAGAAGACATAGAATTCTTAAACAATCCCATATAGAAAAAGAAATTGAACAAGCCATCAAGGAACTTCCTAAGAAAAAAAATCCCCAGGGCCAGATGGATTCACAAGTGAATTCTATCAAACATTAAAAGTACAAAAAATATTCATACCTGCACACTTTGTGGTGGCAAAAAAAATGGAAAATGAGGGGATGCCCTTTAATTGGGGGATGGCTGAACAAATTATGGTATATGTTGGTGATGGAATACTATTTTGCTCAAAGGAATAATAAAGTGGAGGAATTCCATGGGAATTATAACAACCTCCAGGAACTGATGCAGAGTGAGAGGAGCAGAACCAGGAAAACATTGTACACAGAGACTGATACACTGTGGTACAATTGAATGTAATGGACTTCTCCATAGTGGCAATGCAGTGACCCTGAACAACTTGAATGAATCTACAAGAAAAACCATTGTCCACATTCAGAAGAAAAAGTGTGGGAGTAAAAATACCAAAGGAAAACAACTGCTTGAATACATGGATTGAAGGGATATGGTTGGGAATGTAGACTCTAAATGAACATCCTAGTGCAAACATCAACAACATGGAAATAGGTTCTGATCAAGGACACAAGTAACACCCAATGAAATTATGTGTTGGCTACGGGAAGGGTTGGTGGAGGGGAGGGAGGGAAATAATGTGATTATTGTAACCAAGGAATAATGTTCTAAATTGACTAAATAAACTAATTCAAATGAAAAAAAAAACATTAAAAGTACAACTAATCCCAATATTATACAAAGTATTTGAAAAAATAAGCAAAGAAGGAGTTTTACCAAATTCCTTTTATGATACAAATATGGTACTGATTCCAACGCCAGGCAGACCAAAAACCGAGAAAGAAAACTACAGACAAATCTCCTTAATGAATATGGATGCAAAAAATCTTAAATAGAATACTAGCAAAAAGACTCCAGCTTTTTCTAACAAAATATAAAAAACATATTGTAAATAATACAATGACAAATCATTGTCAAATTTTTATATAACATCAGTTCCTTCAAAAGAAATACAAGGATGGGAAAATTACTAAGAAAAGAAATCCAGTTCAATGAAGCAAAAATTCTTAATTTGACATTGATTGTCTTTTTAAAATATACTGAATATTTATCGAAATAAACTCCAACTAAATGCAAATTTACCTTTCATTCAGTCTAATATGCTATATTAATATAATAATTATTTTCACATATTTTAAGGACATCTTCAAATTCCTTGTCATTGCAAAAAAAAAAAATTTAAGCTGGCACAATTTTCAATACAGATGATTTGAATGTAACTTTGGTGTCAACAAGAACATTTTTACCTCTTAGTCTCAGGCCCCTTCTATGGGCTTCATCTGAATATTATGAGCAATAAATTTTGTCAAGTCCAAACATAAAAGGTCACCTCACAGAAAGGGCACCATCATATTCATGCAAATTATTATGATTGATGAATTATCCTGAAATGTAAAGCTACTGTATTCATGAATATAGATGCAGAGCTCCTAGATTTTCCAAGGGATATGTGAAAACCCATGAGACTCCAGTCCTAGCAGCATTTCCATGCATAAAAAGTGAAGGACAGTCTAGAAGATTTCTAAAGTCCTGTCCAGCTCTGAATCTCCAATCCTTTATCTGAGATGTAATCTGATCCTGATCATTTGTTCTATTAGAAGCATGGAGGTGGAATACTGGCTAGAGCACTGGTCTTAGGGTCAAAGTGATCTGAGTTCAAATCCCAACTTAGATACTTTCTTGCTAGGTAACCTTCTACAAGTCATTTAACCTCAGTGTTTTCATTTGTAAAATAGAGTACCTACTTCTTAGAGGTATAGTGGAGTCAAGTGAGATATTTAAAAAGTGCTTTGTAAATCTTACAGGTACTATGTAAATACTAGCTATTATTATTATCACAGGGATTGCTTCAAAGAAATTTGACATTTGGTGACATTTGTAAATAAATGTATTTATAAGTACTTCTGAGTTAAGTACTCTGTTGTTTAACTTCATGTTCTTAATTGAGTTATCACAAAGTTATCACAAAATTGAGTGAGTCCATAAGAGATATGCCCTGGATTCAATCAAACCAAACTAAATATTCCAATATTAAATGTTTAACTTTTCCTGAGACTTCTGTAAAATTAAATTTCTATCTGTTGTTCAGAGATTCATGCCTCATCACTCAGCATACTGTAAAATGTGCTTTAAGTCAAGTCATTTCAGTCATATCTGACTCTTCATAAGCCTACTTGATGTTTTTCTTGGCAAAGATTCTGGAATGGTCTGACATTTCCTTCTCCAGCTCATTTTACAGAGGAGCAAACTGAGGCAAACAGGGTAAAGTGACTTTTTCAGGGTCACAGAGCTAGGAAGTGTCTGAGACCAGATTTGAATTTAGGAAGATCAGTTTTCCTGCCTCTAGGTCTGGCACTCTATTCCCTAGGTCATCTAACTGGGAATGCCAAGATTATCTTAAGTAATTTGTATTCTACTTGGTATTTGTCATCATTATCATCGTGGAAAATATTTTAAAACGCCATTTTGTGTGTGATATCATAGAGGCTTTATAATGAAATAAACTAAATAGACATCACCAAATGTTGCCAGAGGTATAAAAGCATTGGATATAAAAGCATCAGTGAAATTGAACCTAGTGTCATAGCTTTACTATATAAGCCATTGGCACATGATCACTCAATTTCCCTGAATCTCAGTTTCCAAATCTACAAGGGGAAAGATTTGCTGGCCTCTAAGGTACCATATAGACCCATGATTCCAGTGATATCGGGAACACTCCATGAGGAAATTTACTTTTTTAAAATAAGTAACTTCTTTTGCAATTTATGGTCTTTTAGAGTTGCCTAGAGAATTCAGGAACTAAGTGACTTGTCTAAGATCACACAGTCTATATATGTCAGAGAGAGGAGCATTCAATCTATTCCTGCTTCTTTGGCAGGTATTTTGTGATTCTGAATATCATGCTATACATGCCTTTTTTTTTTTACAATCTCATTATTTAAATTGTGATTTAGTTTTCCATGATTACATTTGCATCTGACAAAAGCTTGACTTTTGGCAGGACTTTGAAACCCCTTTTCACCTGTCTCATCATAATGGCTCTTGAATCGATTTTTCCAAATTACATTCTTTTGTTATCCTTTTGTTATCCTTACTTTGATGGCTTATTCATCTCAGAGATTTACTATTCAATAGATATTCTGTAGTCATTAAATGTCAAAAGACATCTCCTAAAACAAGGTGGAGCTGCCCTTCACTGTAGCATAAGAAAATAGCTCAACAGAGTGAGCTGGTATTACCTGATATTCTTTTCTACATTTTTGTATTTTTGTAATAACCAAAGATTTTTGTCAAATAGCAACAGAGTTGGGAAGAACTACTTGGGCCTAAAGCACTCCCTAAATCTCCACACTTTTTTATAAATTCTGTTCTTTAATTCATTATTTAAGCCTCTTGATTTTTGTTTTGTGTTCACTGGAGACTGACAGGTGGGCACAACTAGATGTATCATGTAAAAACCTGTGGAAGACATACCTCAAGTGTCTTCACTCAGCAGGTATCAAGAGCTTGTCTTATACTGCCAAGGAACATTAAAAAACAAGGGGCATAGGAGGTATTATCCAAACTAAGCTTACAGTTTGATTTTCTAATGAGGCTGAAGATCAGTAGTATGAAAAAATGATAGTAATTCTGTGGGTGATTATTTCAGAATTTATTAATACTCCATTTAAGTGAACCAGTATTTATGAAATGCCAGGCACTGTGCTAAACAGGAGGTTTGAGTACTAAAGATAAATATGACATTGCTTAACCTCATTTAGTAATGAAAAAGAGAAAAAAAACAGGCCAAAATCTAAAACCAATTGCAATATTATAAATTCATAGAAAGGGTGTGAGTGGTTACAAGGCTTCCGAAGAGGAAAGGATTACTTCTGGCTAAGGTTTGGAGCATGAGGAATGACTTCTGAGCTTTGGATGATGGAAAGCACTTAGATTGGGAGAAGGAATGCACAATCTTAATTCCTTTAAATTATGAACCTGCCTCATATTAACCATCATGGCTCATTTTAAAAGAAACATGCAAAAGTGTAAGACAGTTCGTTGGTCTGAATAATGATATTAATTCGTACACATTTTAAACTATGGATTTTCAGGAACGAAAGAAACAAGCATTTGGAGATGGAACAAGCATTTATTAAGTGCCTCCTATATGCCAAACATGTAAAGACTTCACCACTGTATCCCAAGTCATTGCCAATAATCTTGTCTTTTATCTTGCCACTGGACTTTGATGGCTGGAATAGAGAATGAGGTTGACTTTGTGCAACTTTGCCTCACTTCAATCCAATTCACACACAAGTCAAAACATATCCCTTATTGATGCCACTGGTCCTTTTGGAAAATGAAGGAAGAACAACAATTAAGTTAAGTGCTAAGCAAACAATTAAGTGCTTTACAAATAGAAATCTTTGGATCCTTACAGCAATCCCGAGAGACAGGTGCTACTTTACGGTTGAGGAAACTGAGGTAGACGGAACTTATGAATTGCCTAGGATCATACTACTAATATCTTAGGTGAGATTTAAACTCTGGTCTTCCTTACTCCACTGTACCATCTAGCTGTCTCTGTAACAAAATATGTTTATAGAAATGAGTCTGGGAGGTTTGCTCTCATTATATTCTAGGCATAAATTGTATCTTTGTGTGTGCTTGGGGGCTTGGGGGCAATCCCACCTTCTACAAGAAGCCTTCCCTAGCCCCTCTTAATTCCAAGATTTTCCTTGTTATTTCCAATTTTTCCTGTACATAAATTGCTTGGTGTGTGTGTGTGTGTGTGTGTGTGTGTGTGTGTGTATAAAATACATGTACATATAAAAATATATTTATTTATTTATTTATATGTTGTCTCCCCATTAGATTATAAACTCTTTACAATCTGGCAAGGATTATCTTTTGCCTCTTTTTTTGACAGTAGCATTTAGCACAGTGCCTGGCACATGGGGGGGGGTGCTTAATAAATGTTTATTGAATATGAATGAATGAATGAATTTCTGAGGGGCTACTTGCAGAATGATGTGCAATTAATCAGAGGCTATTCAACACTAATATCCCATAACTTTCATAACATTCAATCACAACTACAAAATAATCTTTATCACATTCACTATTAAAAGTCAGAAAATACTTTGTGCTTTTATTTTATAAAGATACCATTGCCATCTTAAATATGAGAGGTATGGCTTTAGAATATGAATTATAAAGTAATGATCTATTTGGGGATTGGAATGACTGGAAGTCAGAAGACGTGGGCTTCTGCCTAGATTGACCCACTTTATGGCCAGTGGGTAGAATTCTCACTACATAAAATGGAGATAAAAATATACCCTTTTTTCTGCCCTATCTACCTCACAGCAATATTATAAAAACAAATGAAAGAGCAGAAGCCCACACTCCTAGAACTACAAAGGCAGCCAGCTAAGTGCTGTAGTGGATAAAGGGCTAGACTTGAAATTTTTTTTAATTAAGTTTATTTATTTAATTAATTAATTCAGAAAATATTCCATGGTTACATGATTCATGTTCTTTCCCTCCCCTCCTCCCACCCTCCTCCTGGCCAACAAGCAATTCCACAGGGAAAAACCCAAGTTTTAATCCTAACTTTGACACTTATTACTTTATGATCTTCACCAAATCATTCAACCTTTGTTAGGCTCAGTTTCCTTAATTTGCAAAACAAGCATGGTAATTTTAGCACCTACATTACAGGGTTGGTGTGAGCAACAAATGAGTCATGAAATGCTGGCTCTTTTATTACTTAGCCAATATATCACCATTTGAGTGACCTTCTATCTGCAGGAAAACAGCATGATATAGCTAATTCTCCCCTGAGTTCTTCAGAAAATAATTTCTATGTGAATTCAGTGACCTATTTCTGATCTACTTTAAAATATAGGGTTTAGAGAAATATAGAAGAGCAAGTAATTTTAAATGAAGTCATAAACCATGATAATGAAATCTTAGTCAATAAACATCTATTAAGGATCTCCACAATTCTCGGTATTCATTTATAAAGGGATATCTGCCCTTGTGTTTAATAAAAATCAATACTTTTGCGGGGGGAAGGATGGGGAAGGCAGCTAGGTGCACAGTGGGTGAAAAGTGCCAAGTCAGGAAAAGTCATCTTCTTGTGCTCAAATCTGGCCTCAGACACTTACCAGCAGTATGACTCTGAACAAGTCGCTTAACCCTGTTTGCCTCAGTTTCCTCAACTGTCAAATGAGCTGGAGAAGGAAAAGACAAACTACTTCAGGATCTTTGCCAAGAAAATCCTAAACAGGGTCACAAAGAGTTAGTCATGTCTAAACAATAACTGAAATTTTTATTTGTTCTAACATATTACACAGATTTATAAAATAAGTTTCTTTGATGAATGCCAAAACAACTCAAATTATTTCATATATCTCAAGGATTTCCAGGGACCAAGGGGAGTGATTTTTAAAGCTTTTTTTCCTACAAGGTTTATAAGCAAAACTTTTCATATTTGTGTTTAAAATTGGTTCTGCTAAAGTTCTAATTTGAGTCTCATTTGCATGAATCTGCTCACCTTTTATGTAGAACTAAGGGAATAGGTCAAATTTTTTAAAAATGAAATTGAAGGAAGAAGTGTGATAGAAAGTGATTTTTTAATTTTTAGAACAAATTATAGACTAAAAGAATTCTAAAGCTTAATGGAAAAATTCCATTTACAAATGAGGAAACTATAACCCATAGAGAAGGGGTGCTTATCCTTTTCTGTGCAGTGGATCCCTTTGGCAATATAGCAAAATCCTATGGCCCCCTAAGGAAAAAAACATTTTTAAGAACTCCTGCCATAATAGTTAAATATTTTAGGATTAGAGAAATATAGACAGAGCTAGAAAGAACATCTGAGGTCTAATCCACCCAACTCTGCTTTACAAATAAAGGAAACTGAAACACAAAGCATTGATATGCTTTGCCTAAGGTCACACATGTATTAGGTAGTGGAGCTAGGATATGATTTCAAACAAGACTGTGATCTCCCCTATCTCACAGGACTGGTGGATCAAATGAAAAAATAATTGTAAATTACCTGGCACAATGCCTGGCACTTAGGAGATGCTTGATAAATGCTTATCCTTGTCCCCATTCCCTCTCTCCTTTCCACTCTGCTATATGCCTTGATCAAGTTTATTTTAGTAGTGAGGCCAAACCTAGAAACCAAGCCTTCTGACTCATTCCTGTTCTCTTTCTAAGACTGCTTCCTCCCAATCTTCCACTTTCTAGTTAATCTAGGCTGGAAGTAATTTTTGCATTGTGAATAACAATTGAACCACCACCATCAGTGGTCTTGGTTTAAATTGTGAGATTCATTTGAAAGTGACCTAGTGTTGAGGGCACCTAGGTAGTACAGTGGATAGCTAAATCACCAGGACTGAAGTCAGGAAGACCTGGATTCAAAGAAGAAAAGAGAGAGAAAAGCAAAGAAATAAAGATGAAAAACAGGTGATAATAATGGGAAGTTTAGACAGGGGAATTGAGGGACAAACTGACACTGCAAAAGACCTAAAATGTCCCTATATATATATACAACACTTTACCATTTAGCTGATCAATAAAGTATTAAGAACCTACCAAGAGCAAGGCACTAGGGATACAGATGAAATATTTCCTCAAAGACGAGACAACTTTACATATTAAATGTACACAAAATAAATAAGATAAGTATCCTAGATTGAGAGCTGACCTTGGAGATGGAAAGACCTTTTAAGTTTGGGGCAGCTAGGTAGCACAGCGGCTGGGAGTCAGTAGGAGATGCATTCAAATCCAGCCTTAGATACTTACTAAGCTATGTGACCCTGAGCAAGTCACTTCATCCTGTTTACATCAGTTTCTTCCTCTGTAAAATGAGCTGGAGAAGGAAACGGCAAACCATTCCAGTATCTTTTCCCAGAAAACCCCATGAGTTCTGTAAAAATAAATTGGAGAGTTGTAAAAATAAAATATTTAGATGGAAAAACTGTTCCAATATAGGTTCAAAACTGTTTGGATACTTTGGGTAGATGTAAATGTAATCAAAAGTATCCTCAGTGATGAAGTGAAGCTCAAATGTGAACTTCCCTTCAGGGCCAGGCGCAAGGACACTAAAGAGACTCTTATTATAAAAATAAAATATTTGTTGAAATATATATGGATAAATAAAGGATTTCTAATTCTAAGGGATTCTAAATCCACCCAAATAAACACCCAGGTTCCACAAGGAACTACTTCTACTGGGTTTCACAGGCTACACTAATCCTCCCTGATTTGACTAACCCAAATTTATACTATCTAAATAAAAACTACCACTATTATCCTTATAGATCTTAAGTTTGCCTTCAAATTATAAAATAGCAAAGGCTAGCTGGTTGAGTCTCAACAAGAATCCAGTTAGGACTCTGAGTCTTAACCTCAGACTCAAAGTCCAAACCAAAGACCCAGTTTTTCTTTGGTCTTCTCAGAGTTAAACAACCTATAAAACCATGATATTCAATAATGTTTCCCAAGTTGGAAAAGGAAAACACTGAGCTCCTTCAGATCTTTCCCTCAGACAGAGACAGGCAAAGATGTTACCTCCTCCACACCTGAGAGTGTCTCTGCCAACTGCCAGAGACCAACTCCCAACTGCCAGAAAAAGTAATTGACATGGAAAAATGGTTATAACTGTCACATCTGAAATCAACATGCTCTCTCAGCTCTCTTTCAAACTCCAGTTCTTTTCTCAAGCAGCCGCTTTACTTCTTATCCCTAAACTAACAAAACAATACTCATTTTCTAATACCATCCTTACAGTTCACAAAGAGTCAGATAACAACAGCAAATTTTTCAAATCTGGCTTCTGAAATCCTGGCTATGTGCTGTCAAGCAACTCTCAAGAGCAGTAGAGGAGGGGAGATACAGCTGGGTAGCTCAGTGGATTGAGAGCCAGGCCTAGAGAGGGGAGGTCCTAGGTTCAAATCTGGCATCAGACACTTCCCAGCTGTGTGACCCTGGGCAAGTCACTTGAACCCCATTGTCTAGCCCTTACCACTCTTCTGCCTTGGAACCAATACACAGTATTGATTCCAAGATGGAAAGTAAAGGTTAAAAAAAACAGTAGAGGGTTGATTCCTTATTGTTTTTTATGGAAATGAAGTCCAAGGGGGCACAGAGGTAACTCAGGGGATAGAAAGGCAGGACTAGAGGGTGTGGGACTCTAGGTTTACCTTGTACCCCCAAATTATAGAAGTGCTTCAGGTCAAACTATAAGCAGGAAAATACCTTTGCTTCCTTGTTAATGCTGAGGAAAGGGTAACCCTGAAACTTCAAAGACTTAATGATAAGAAAGACCCTTGAAACTCTCCCCTAGGTTTCAAGATGGACATGGATATATGTGTTATAAGGAAGAAAGGGGGTTTATTTTTAAAAGGGTTGGAATTTATATTTTAAGAGTGTAATCACCAGGAATTTAATTAATTCCAAGGAGATTTTATTTACAATTTCATTACAAAATGTAGAATGAAGCAAGAAATCAGAGAGAGGATAAGGTAAGATATCTAGCCTCAGCACTAAGTAATTTATCTCCAGCCCCTCTCCCCCTCCCCCCGGGCAGGGATAATTAGTTTTAGAAGGCCTTGGCAAGGATGAGGAACTAGGAAAGGTCTCTCAAGAGTAGGTCTCTCCAGAGGATAGGGTTTTTTTTTTTTTTTGGTTTGGTTTGGTTTGTTTGTTTGTTTGTTTTCAGAAAAAATCCAGCAATTAAGAGTCAGCCTTTCACTCACCACAGGTCAATACAGTCAGCAGATTCTTCTGCCCCTCTCCACAAGCCTCAACTCAAAAGCATGAAGAATTGAATTCTCACAGGAAGTAACAGTGTCTTTTAAAGACATTTTCTCTTGTGTCACTTCCTGTGCCTTCCCCTAATTCTATGTTTACCAATCACAGTTGACACTTTGTTTTAGGACTGCCCAGAAGGCAGTCAGTTGATTCTGATTCATAATCTACTATCACACATGGTCACAGACCTTCCCCACTTAATATATGAAATGAGGTGTTTGTACCTTTGGTGACTAACTCTAAAAATGGGTAGATCTCCATATTTAACTTTAAGTACTGTGTTCTAAAAATAGACAGGGGTTATAATTTAATCTTCACAATCAGGGGAGTGTTAAGTATTTTCATTGTTATAATCAAGGGAGTGTTAAATTTAATCCTCACGGTATTCTGGTTATGTTTCAATATCATGGGTTCTAATCTAGGACATCTACTTGCCTCCTAACTATGCCAGCTAAACCCTATGTCTGACCCTGGTCAGGTGACCAACACCCCCCCAACCCCACTTTTGCCTGAATTCATCCCCTCCTCAAGTCATGTATCACATGCTGTAATTAAGTATAAAAACCCCAGAATTCATCGGGGAGGAGGCAGAGCTTCATCTATACCTACCTCCAAGTCAAATTCAACATGAATCCCAAATTAATACATTTCTCTTTTTATTTCTAAGCTAAGTTATGGAGTATTGTATTCTTGCAAAGGGTATCCATCCTAAACCCCAAGGGCTCACCTCTAGCCCCCACAAAATAGAGATGGGAGGTGCTAATCAAATCTGACCAGACATTATTTTATTTGTGTGACCCTGAGCAGGTCACTTAAACCCCACTGCCTAGTCTTTATTGCTCTTCTGCCTTTAAACCAATACACAGTATTAATTCTAAGATGGAAGTTAAGGTTCTAAAAAAAAAGAAATGAAGTCACAAATGAGGCAAAAAAAATTAGGAAGGAGTCCATTTCTCTGACCCATTTTCCCTCAATTTGTCCTTCATTTGAAGATCCCTTTTTTGGTACTATGGGTTTTACAGTTGATATGACCCTTAAAGATTGCCTTGTCCAACCTCATGTTACAAATCTTAAAGAATTGTGGTCAATTCTAGGGATACAAATATAAAAATAAAACCAAATGCCCCAAGTGAGGCTTAGAAAAATCCAAAAACTCTCTTCCCAAAAGAAAGAGGTCTTTGAAAACAATGAGAATGCTAATCAGTACCTTTTGTTTTCTTTTCTCTCATTTAGAGGGAGGGGGAAAGAGATTTTTTTAAAGCACCTATTTTTTTTTTTATTCCTAGATGGATTCCAAGCACTTTAGATTAAAACATTAGCAATTAAGAGACATCCAAAATCTGAAGCTGCCTCCTCAATTTAAGGTCAAATTAATTCATTTTTTTGTTGTTGCTGTTTAGAAAATTATGGAGATCAGCTTCCGGGTAAACATGACAGCATTCTAAACACAGGACTCTTCCTCTCCTCACCAGCTACCAATATAGACTACCTCAAAAAGCCAAAAAAAAAAACAAACAAATTCATATAAACTAAGGGACTGTACATCAGGGCGCAGCACTGAAGGTACCTGGGATTTAGGCATTTCCACAACATAAAGGGGTGAAAAAGCTTCCACCAAAATGTAAGGTAATCCACCCTCCACAACCACACATATGGAGCCAGAGTCACAGCCAGTGTGCACTAGAATCAGTGAGTGAGCAAGGGGCATCTCTGGAGTGAGTGAGGGGCACCTCTGGGTCCTTGGCAGCAGACTGAGACCACCAAGGACCTACCACTGAGAGCAGCTATACATGAGGCCCCAGCAGTCTGAGGAGCACAGATCAGGGGCACCAGCAGGGGCAGCAAACAGCAGAAGCTGCAGAGACCTGAAAATTGGCCTCAGCCAAAATCTTTGCTCCTTAGCTCCATACACAGAGAGCCCTGTCCATCTCACTCAGATTTCTAACTGGAAAGCGAAGGAAAAACCACCACACTAATGGCAAATAGTGCCCAGGAACAACAACTCCCCAAAAACAAGAAAAACAAGAAGAAGGGGTTGACCCTGCATAATTTTTACAGAGGAAAAACCCAGGCTACAGAGGAAATAGAAGAGGAAATACAAATAAATGCACCAAAACCTTCCCCCAAAATGGAAATTGTCCACAAGCTCTTGAAGAATTTAAATTGGAGCTTATCAAAAATATGGAAGCCTTTTGGCAAGAAAAGTAGGAAATATTCAAAAAGAAAATAACAGTTTAAAGGACAAGAACTCCCAGGTGGAGAAACATCTGGAAGCCATGAAAAACAAAATAGAACAAATGGAAAAGGAAAACTAGTACTTAAAGACCAAAATTAGGCAATTGGAAGTGAATGACCTTGCAAAACACCAAGAATTAATAAAGCAAAGTCAAAAGACTGACCAAATAGAAGAAAACAAAATATCTCACTGAGAAGATCAGGAAAACAGAGCATGAAGAGACAATCTGAGAATCACTGGTCTACCTGAAAACCCAGAAATAAACAGAAATCTTGACATCATTCTACAAAAAATTATCCAAGAAAACTGTCCTGATGTTCTTGAACAAGGGGGGAAAATAGACATTGAAAGAATTCATAGAACACCCTCTACACTAAACGCTCAAAAAACAATGCCCAGGAATGTAATTGCCAAATTCAAGAGCTTCCAAGCTAAGGAGAAATTTTTACAAGAAGCCAAAAAGAGACAATTCATGTACCAAGGAGCACCAATCAGGATTACACAAGATCTGACACCTTCCACACTAAAGGACTGCAAGGCTTGGAATATGATATTCAGAAAGGCAAGAGAATTGGGTCCTCAACCAAGGATCACCTATCCATCAAAACTTACTATATACTTCTAGGGGAAAGTATGGGCATTCAACAAAATAGAAGATTTCCAAGTATTTGTAAAGAAAAGACCAGAACTAAGTGGAAAGTTTGCTATCCAAACACAAATATCAAGAGAAACATGCAAAGGTAAATAAGGAAAAGAGGGAAAAGGGGAAAACGTTTTTTATTCAAACATTCTTCTTTAAGGGCTTCAATAAGATCAAATTATGTATATTAGTATATGGGGAAAATATTATTTGTAACCCGCAAAAATTATATTCACAGGGAGGCAGAGTCAAGATGGCATCATAGAGGCAGCAAAAGTTCAGATCTCTGAAAACCCTTCCATACCAATTACAAACTAAATGCTCCTAGGGGACTGAAAATCAAACCTAACAACAGGACAGAGCCAAGGAACCTGCCTGCTGGACTCAACTTAAAAGGTATGATCCAAAAAGACGGAATTCAAGAACACTGCAGTTTATGGGGAAGGAAGAAGGAAGGTCCTAGGACCCCTCCCCCACATAGAGCACTAAGCCTCCAGCGGTACCTGGAACCTCTGGGTGAGCAAAGGTGCTGATCTGGAGGGAGTACTTTGCAGGCAAAGCTGTGCCAGACTCAGAGTGTCCAACACAGGCAGTAGGGAAGCAGTTAGAGAAGAAATGGAGAGCTCAGAGTGGGAGGCATAGTTGCAACAGCAGAAACACTCCATATTGCTCCCCCTTCCAGAGGTTTTGGCCTCAGGGCACATTCAGCAACCCAGCTGGACTTAATCCCATTAAAGCCTCCAGAGGGCAGGGAAGCTCAAGCTCCAATACCCCTCCCCCACAGACTGCTGGACATAACCCCATTAAAGCCTCCAGAGGGCAGGGAAGCTCAAGTTCCAACAACCCTCCCCACAAACTGCACTGAGAGATTTACTGACAAAGCTCCAAGGGAGAAGGCAGAAAGAAAGGCCCAAAACCACCAAAAAAAAAATGAGAGGAGAAGGAGCTCAGGCAACAGCAGGTTGTAGAGAAGGGGTAAATATGAGCAAACAACAGAAAAAGAAAAAAGAAATTACAATTGACAGTTTCTATACAGGCAATGAACAAAGAGCAATGGAACAGAGAAGGATGAGGAAACACCAAGCAAAAAAAAAAAAAAAACAGAAACCTCAGCGAATCAGATACAGGCTCTGGAAAAACTCAAAATACAATTCAAAACACAATTAAAAGAGGCTGAAGACAACTGGGAAAAGAACTTTAAAACTAAGATAAGAAACAGAGGCACTTGAACTAAAACAAGAAAATAGAGTTTTGAAAGCCAAAATCAACCAGCTTGAAAATGAGGCAAAGGAGATGAAAGATGAGGCAAAGGAGATGAAAGATGAGGTAAAGAAGATGAAAGATGAACTCCAAACAAAATAAGACCAGAAGGAGAAGGATGACCAAGAAGCCAGGGATGAAATCTAGTCTTTAAGAACCATAATACAATAACTAGAAACAAGCTACATCACAAGACAGCAGGACACTATAAAACAAAATCAAAAGAATGAAAAAAAATTGAGGAAAATATGAAGCATCTCATTCACTAAACAGAAGATTTAGAAAACCATTTAAGGAGAGACAACTTAAGAATCATTGGTCTACCAGAAGACCATGACAAAAGAAAAATCCTGGACATCATACTACAGGAAATTATGCAAGAAAACTGCCCCGATATTCTAGAACAAGAGGGAAAAGTGGAGATTGAAAGAATCCACAGATCACCTCCTATATTTAATCCCCAAATGACAATACCCAGGAATGTTGTAGCCAAATTCAAGAACTATCAGACAAAAGAAAAAATATTAAAAGCTGCTAAGAAGCTTTTAGATACCATGGAACCACAGTGAGGATAACACAGGATCTGGTTGCATCTACACTGAAGGACCAAAAGACATGGAATATGATATTCCGGGAAAGCAAGGGAACCAGTTCTACAACCAATAATCAATTGCCCAGCAAAACTGATTATATTCTTACAGGGGAAAGTATGGGCATTTAACAAAATAAAAGAAATCCAAGCATTTGTAAAGAAAAGACAAGACCTGAACAGAAAATTTGATGCCCAAGCACAGAACTCAAGAGAATCATCAAAAGGCAATTAAGAAAGAGGGGGGGGGGAAGAAAAAAAAACTTTTTTAAGAGACCCAACAAGTTAAAATGACATGTATCCCTATAAGAAAAGAGGTCATTGGTAACTTTTAAAAATTGTTATTATCACCTGGGCAGCTAGAAGAATTACACTTAGAGAAAACAGTGACAAACTGTATAGGATGAAATGCCAAGACATAAATATGTATATAGATATATGTATGCATAAATACATATATGTGTGTGTGTGTGTGTGTGTGTGTGTGTGTGTGTGTGTGTGTGTACAAATAGAGCTTTAAAAAGAGGTTAATACTAAAATAAATGAGAAAAGAAACAAAAGGGAGTAAATTTATATGTCACAAAGAAGCGCATGGCGGGAGGGGGGAGAACATCAATATACTGGAAGGAAAAAGAGGTTGGAGATAGGAAATACTCAATTCTTATGTGAATTGAAATTGACTCATGTAAACCTTAAAATTTCTTAGACTTATGAATGTTGGAAATTTCCCCATTGGGAAATTTCATACTTGAAAAAATTTCCTACTGATAGTAAGAACTCTATTGGAATGTGAAACTCCTTGGCATGGGAGGATCCTTCTCCTCCCTACTTAAGACTACTTTAGGACAGAAATCTTTTGCTAAACAATGGAAAGGGCTTTGACCTATGCTTAAGCATAGAACAGGAAGTTCTTTGAGTCATGATTGATTTTAGAATTGATACAATAGAGATACTTGGAATGACAGAACCAGGTCTTGGAAACTACAATCTCCACCCTACTCAGAGTAACAGGATTTAGGAAGGGCTGCAGCAAAGATCAAGATTTAATTATTTGAGAATATGACCTTCAACAGACATGTGCAAAGGGGACAGACCTCTGGGCGGTCCTGGGTTAAGCTAGAGCCATCATTGGCACAGGGGAGACATCGACAGTGATTGGTAGATGTGAGAACTGAGGGGAGGGAACTTGGATGGTTTCCTTAAAGATAGCGGGGTCTGAGGACTGAGGAGGTTTCTGTTGGAGGACCAGGAGAGAAGGCTGGCTCTGAAGGAGGAGGTTTTGCTCTGAGGAGGCTTTGCTCTGAAGGAGTCTGAGAGGAGAGAGATCCTGGAGAGGTCTGAGAGGAGGGCTTGCTCTGAAGGAGGCTGGAGGTGGAGGCCCCTGAGACTGTTTCTCCATTTTGGTCACATGAGTGATAGGGACTGATCTCTTTTCTTTGCCTCAGCTATCTAAGGGCTTGGGCCTTTGGCCCAGCCTAAGCAGAGGGGGTATTTAAGCCCTATTCCCTTCTCTCCCTCTCTCTCTCTCTCTCTCTCTCTCTCTCTCTCTCTCTCTCTCTCTCTCTCTCTCTAATACCTTTCTTCCTCCTGTTTGTAATTAAAAACTCCATAAAAGGTTGACTGCTGACTTGAGTTTTCATTTAGGAATTACATAGCTGAATTCCTTGGCGACCTTAAATTAATATATATCAGTCTTTTAAAGTGATTTCCATATCACACTCAAAGAGGGAAGAACAATCCAATCCATTGGGGCAGAGAATTGATTTGTGCCCTATAGGGAAGTAGAAGGGTAACAAACAACCTGGTGGGGAAGGAACCAGTACAAGGGAGGGAGAAGATGGGGGTGTGGTTTAAAAAGACTGTAAAGAAGGGGGGAATAAAAAGGGGGGAAGAAAGGGAATTAGAATAAGGATGGGAATTAGGGGGACTGGTTAAAAGCAAAACATAGGTGTAGAAGGAAATAGTGAAAGAAGAAAAGGCAGGAATAGAGTAGAAATCAAAATGCTGGGAAATGCACAGCTGGTAATCATAACTCTGAATGTGAATGGAATGAATTTACCCATAAAATGCAAGCAAATAGCAGCGTGGATTAGAAGAAACACACATGGAGGAAGGTAGACACACATAGGGTAAGGTAAGAGGGCATCAACTGATAAAAAGAAGGCAGGAGTCACAATCATGATATCTGACAAAGCCAAAGTAAAAATAGATCTAGTTAAAAGAGATAGGGAAGGTAATTACATCCTGATAAAAGGCAATGTAGACAATGAGGAAATATCAGTACTTAATGTATGCACCAAATGGCATAGCATCCAAATTTCTAAAGGAGAAACTAGTGGAGCTCAAGGATGAAATAGATAGAAAAACTATACTAGTGGGAGACCTGAATCTTCCTCTATCAGAACTAGAAGAAAGAAAGAAAGAAAGAAAGAAAGAAAGAAAGAAAGAAAGAAAGAAAGAAAGAAAGAAAGAAAGAAAGAAAGAAAGAAAGAAAGAAAGAGAGAGAGAGAGAGAAAGAAAGAGAGAGAGAGAAAGAAAGAAAGAGAGAGAGAGAAAGAAAGAGAGAAAGAGAGAAAGAAAGAGAGAGAGAAAGAAAGAGAGAGAAAGAAAGAAAGAAGAGAGAGAGAGAAAGAAAGAAAGAGAGAGAGAAAGAAAGAAAGAGAGAGAGAGAGAGAAAGAAAGAGAGAAAGAGAGAAAGAAAGAGAGAGAGAAAGAAAGAGAGAGAGAAAGAAAGAAAGAAAGAAAGAAAGAAAGAAAGAAAGAAAGAAAGAAAGAAAGAAAGAAAGAAAGAAAGAAAGAAAGAAAGAAAGAAAGAAAGAAAGAAAGAAAGAAAGAAAGAAAGAAAGAAAGAAAGAAAGAAAGAAAGAAAGAAAGAAAGAAAGAAAGAAAGAAAGAAAGAAAGAAGAAGAAAGAAAGAAAGAAAGAAAGAAAGAGAAAGAAAAAGAAAGAAAGAGGTAAGAGAAGTGAATGGAATCTTAGAAAAATTAGAGTTAGTAGATATGTGGAGAAAAATAACTGGGGACAAAAAGGAATACACCTTCTTTTCAACAGTACATGGTACATTCACAAAGAATGACCATATATTAGGGCATAAAAACATTGCAAACCAGTGCAAAAGAGCAGAAAAAATAAATGCAAACTTCTCAGATCACAATGCAATGAATATAATAATTAGTAAGGGTAGGTGGAAAGGCAAATCAAAAATTAATTGGAAATTAAACAATACCATTCTCCAAAATTGGTTGCTTAAAGAACAAATCATAGAAAAAATTAATAACTTCATTGAAGAAAATGACAATGATGAGACATCCTTTCAAAATCTATGGGATGCAGCCAAATCAGTAATCAGGGGAAAATTCATATCCTTGAGTTCTTATATAAAAAAATTAGAGAGGGCAGAGGTCAATGAATTGGGCATGCAAATTAAAAAACTTGAAATTTAACAAATTAAAATTCCTCAGATGAAGACAAAATTAGAGATCCTAAAAATCAAAGGAGAAATTAATGAAATTGAAAGAAAAAGAACTATTTGATTTAATAAATAAGACTAGAAGCTGGTACTTTGAAAAAGCAAATAAAATAGACAAAGTACTGGGTCAGTCTAATTTAAAAAAAGGAAAGAAGAAAACCAAATTGACAGTATCCAAGATGAAAAGGGAGACTTCACGTGTAATGAAGAGGAAATTAAGGAAATCATTAAAAATTATTATGCCCAATTATATGGCAACAAATCTAGGTGATATGGATGAATATTTACAAAAATATAAATTGGCTAGACTAACAGAGGAAGAAATAGACTACATAAACAACCCCAAATCAGAAAAAGAAATTGAATAAGCTATCAAAGAACTCCCTAAGTAAAAATTCCCAGGTCCAGATGAATTCACAAATGAATTCTATCAAACATTCAAAGAACAATTAATCTCAATATTATACAAACTATTTGACAGAATAAGCAAAGAAGGAGTTCTACCAAATTCCTTTTATGACACAAATATGGTACTGATTCCAAAGCCAGGCAGGTCAAAAACAGAGAAAGAAAACTATAGACCAATCTCCTTCATGAACATAGATGCAAAAATCTTAAATAGGATACTAGCAAAAAGACTCCAGCAAGTGATCATGAGGGTTATTCACTATGACCAGGTAGGATTCATACCAGGAATTCAAGGAAAAACATCCACATAATTGACCATATCAACAAGCAAACCAAGGAAAATCACATGATTATTCACATAATTTAGATGCAGAAAAAGCCTTTAACAAAATATAACACTCATTCCTATTCAAAACACTAGAAATAATAGGAATAGATGGTCCTTTCCTAAAAATAATAAACAGTATATATCTAAAATCATCAGCAAGCATCATCTGCAATGGGGACAAACTAGAAGCAGGAGTGAAACAAGGATGCCTATTATCACCTCTATTATTTAACATTGCACTAGAAGCACTAGCAGTAGCAATTAGAGAAGAAAAAGAAATTGAAGGTATTAAAATAGGCAATGAGGAGACCAACCTATCACTCTTTTCAGATGATATGATGATCTACTTAAATAACCCCAGAGAATCAATCAAAAAGCTAGTTGAAATAATCAAAAACGTTAGCAAAGTTGCAGGATACAAAATAAGCCCACATAAGTGATTTGCATTTATATATATATATATAACCAGTACTGGTTAAGAGACAGAAAGGAGGATCAGTGGAACAGACTTCGGGTAAGTGACCTCAGCAAGACAGTCTATGATAAGCCCAGAGTTCCCAGCTTTTGAGACAAAAATCCAGTATTTGATAAAAACTGCTGGGAAAATTGGAAGACAGTATGGGAGAGATTAGGTTTGGATCAACATCTCACACCCTACACCAAGATAAACTCAGAATGGGTGAATGACCTGAATATAAAGAAGGAAACTATAAGCAAATTAGGTAAACACAGAATAGTATACTTGTCAGATCTATGAGAAAGTAAAGACTTTAAAACCAAGCAAGAGCTAGAAAAAATTACAAAATGTAAAATCAATAATTTTGATTACATCAAATTAAAAAGATTTTGTACAAACAAAACCAATGCAGCCAAAATTAGAAGGGAAGTAACAAATTGGGAAACAATCTTCATAGCAAAAACCTCTGACAAAGGTCTAATTACTCATATTTCAAAAGAGCCAAATCAATTGTACAAAAAATCATGCCATTCTTCAATTGATAAATTGGCATGGGACACAAATAGTCAATTTTCAGTTAAAGAAATCAAAACTATTAATAAGCACATGAAAAAGTGTTCTTCTAAATCTCTTATAATCAGAGAGATGCAAATCAAAACAACTCTGAGGTATCACTTCATACCTAGAAGATTGGCTAACATGACAGCAAAGGAAAGTAATGAATGCTGGAGGGGATGTGGCAAAGTTGGGACATTAATGCATTGCTGGTGGAGTTGTGAATTGATTCTGGAGGACAATTTGGAACTATGCCCAAAGGGCGCTAAAAGAATGTATGCCCTTTGATCTAGCTATAGCACAGCTGGGTTTGTACTCCAAAGAGATAATAAGGAAAAATACATGTACAAGAATATTCATAGCTGTGCTCTTTGTGGTGGCAAAAAAAAAATGGAAAATGAGGGGATGCCCTTCAATTGGGGAATGGCTGAACAAGTTGTGGTATATGTTGGTGATGGAATGCTATTTTGCTCAAAGGAATAATAAAGTGGACGAATTCCATGGGGACTGGAACAATCTCCGGGAATTGATGCAGAGTGAGAGGAGCAGAACCAGGAAAACGTTGTACACAGAGACTGATACACTGTGGTACAATCCAATGTAATGGACTTCTCCATTCCTGGCAATGCAGTGATCCTGCACAACCGGGAGGGATCTATGAGAAAGAACACTATCCACGTTCAGAGGAAAAACTGTTGGAGCAGAAACACAGAAGAAAAACAACTGCTTGATTACATGGGTCGAGGGGGATATGGTTGGGGATATAGACCCTAAATGAACAACGCAGTGCAAAAATCAGCAACATGGAAATGGGTTCTGATGAAGAACACATGTAATACCCAGTGGAATTCTGCGTGGGGTAGGGTGGGAATAGGAGAGGGAGAGATAGAACATGATTCTTGAAACCAAAGAATAATGTTCTAAATTGACTAAATAAAATAAAATAAAAAGAAAATTATGGTAATGTAATGTCATTGGGCTATAAGAAATGATATTTCAGAGGCAACTGCGAAGACCTAGATGAAATGATTTGAGCACAACCAAAACAATTTATACCATAACTGCACTGGTGAGGAAACCAATTTTGAAACACTCTGGAACGCTGATCAACGCAAAAGAATGACGATGAAACAGGCCTCCTGCCCGAGAGGGGATGAACTTAAGAAATGCAGAAAGGGTTGTACATTGTCCGACATCGCTAATGTGGAAATTTCCGTTGCCAAACTAGGAAAAGACCTTTACAGATTTAGAAGGGGGGGAGGGGGGGGGAGAGACATTGTTCAGTTGGGAAGGTCAGATTTATTTTTTAAAAGTTGTTACGTGAAAAAAAAATTAAAAAAAGGAAAAGTTCAAGGAAACTAATCCTCTGATTCCCAGCTATGCTACTAGATACTGTGTTACTAGTCGAGCAGGTAGCTGTGGAGCAGCTCTACAGCTTTTTGGGTACACCCAGGCCAGCAACAACAGCCGGAGTCAGGTACATGCAAGAGGAAGTGCCCATCGTCACTAGCAGACCGCACAGAAAAGGAATGGCTTTCGGGACACAGCAGCTCTCCAGCCCAGCCCTCAGCACCCCGGATGGATCCTGGTCTCCCCGCCCGCTCCGACGCTAGGACAGGGCAACAGCCAGTACCTTTGTGGGGCGGGGGGAGGGGTGGTAAGAGGAGCTCCCTCCATTGGTTCGGCTCGGCCATGGGGCGGGAAGGGGCGGGGTGAGCCACTGAGCTACCGGAAAGGGGGTGTGTGTGCGCGCCGAGAGTCCGCGGGGTCGTGGACAGTCTGGCACCTCTGGCACAGAGACTCTCAGCTTGTCCACCTCCGCGCGTTGTTGTCTGGATCCTAGACTTTGAGTGCCGGCAGCTCGCGGTAGCCAGGTGCCCCGGGGCCTCGGCTCGGTACAGGTCGTTCCTCTTTCCCCCGAGAGAGAGAGACAGAAACCGGAGGAAGCACCTCCTGTGCTGATCGCTCTGGCTGGTTGCTGCGTCCCCGGAGCTGGTACCTATGGACTCTGGCTTCTGAGATTGCGGCTACTTGAGGTTGTTCGCCAGGACTGAGACGGAGGTCGAGAAAGGCGCAGCAAAGAACTAGGCTGATTTTTCCCTGGTGAAGAGCTTCACGTCCCTTCCCCTAAGCAAAGCCATTCCAAAGGGAGCTAGTGAGCCCGCGGACTGCCTCGGAAACAGGCTGCTGCTAGTGGGAAGGATTGAGTCACCTGGTGCTTGAGGTTGGTTCAGCTCCATCTATCTGGGTTATTTCCCCATCCCAACAGGTGCCAGGGGCTGCTGGTGTGGATCTGAACTAGAGAGAATGCAGCTTTCTGGAGTTTACTACTTTGATGGAATCTTCCCCTTTGGGTCTCTGTGACATCTGCAAATGTTTTTGTTTTGCACGACCTCCTCTCCTCTCCACTCCTCACCTATCCTCTCTTCCCTCCCCCCACCCCCTCAGCACCGCTGCCTACCACCCTCTTTCTTTCTTCTCGATGGGTGGTTGTTTTGGTCTGATTGGCAGGTGAGCCTAGTGCTATTATCTGGTAAGACGACTAACGAGGAAAACTGAGAGATAGTGGAGAGCGGTAGAAGTTGGAGCTGAGGGGAGAGCTTCCTTTCTGTTTAGTGCTCATCCCAAGGATTTACTATTTATTTTGTCCATCGGTGCTTTTCGTTTACGATTTCAGAGGTGGGGGTAGGGGGGGATCAGTTCAAAGCATCCATCTCTGATTATATCTCACTCATGGATCGAGCTGTTTGAGGTAATGTCATGCGCCCCTAACATGGGCTTACCTCATAGTTTTGAACAGAAACCAGTCCTTACACACACACCCCACATTTTACTCATGAGGAAACTAAGGTAACTTAGTGCCTCGCCCAAGCTCACGCAGGTAGTAAATATCGAGGTGGAATTTGAACCAAAGTCATTCCAGGGCTATCTTCTTGCCACCCCAACTCCCAGTGCCTGGTGAAGAGAGTCTGGAATGCTAGTAGAAATAGGTCTTGACTGAGCAAACAATGTAAACTATGGCTGATATCGGGCAGAGAAAAGAAATGGGACCCTGGGCCACATGAGGAGTCCTTCCAACCTCTGAGACCTAAACTAGGTGAGCTCAGGTGAACTGCAGCCTGGTCGTCTATGAAGACCAGTGATTTCAACTGTATGGTCTTAAGTGCCCAGAGCAGGTCCAAGGAGAGGGGAAGAGAGGGCAAGGAGCTGAGTCGCATGCCCACCTCCACAGCCTTCACTAGCACCTGCACAGTACACTTACTATCTTTGGATAAGTGTTCTGTAGAATCCTAGTTTCCAAGGAATCTTGTCTCCACTACGACGTTTGTATGAGCTGAACCACACTATCAGGTTCGCCTTTGGAGTCTGATGCTTTTTCAACAAATAATTGTTCCTACCTCCACCAAAATAGTGCTTAGTGCAAATCATGTGATGGTCACACTAAATCGGAAACTAGGGGAAGTTGGACTGTAGTGCTATTTGCATGCTGAGAAACAGGAAATATTCTCACTTGACATAAAATACTGGAGAAAATGACAAGTAAAAATGTGATTTACAAGTTCATGGAATCAGTGTTGGAAGGAAGCCCAAAGGTCCTCAATCCAAGGCACTACCCTATCCTAGTGTTTAGGCTCTAGACCAGTGGTTCCCAACCTTTCTAATGCTGTGACCCCGCAATACAGTTCCCCATGTTGCGGGGACCCCAAACCAAAAAATTATTTTGGTGGCTACATCAAAACTGTAATTTTGCTACAGTTATGATTCGGAATGTAAATACCTGATATGAATTATGTATTCTCATTGCTACAAATCAAACATAATTTAAACATAGTGATTAATCACAAAAACAATATTTAATTATATGTTGAGAAATATTAATCCAGCAGGAGGCAACCTGAGTACTGGGGCAGGAGGTAAGTCCTGCCTGGGGAGGGGATCCTAAGATGCTGCCTTCTTCTTCCTGTTGGCTCCCTCCAGCTCGAGGTGAGGCTTCACTTTGTTACTTAGCCCAGTTATCTGCTCCAGGAGTTATCTGCTCCAGGACTCATCTGCTCCAGGACTCGTTCTTAACCCCTCTGGAGCCAGCGCTGGAGTGTTCTCTCTGGGTCTCTGTTTGAGTCCAGTCTCCAGGCAACAGGGTAAATCCATCACCCCTCATAGGGGGAGGGCTGCTGATAAGTAACTAATATTAGTACAATGTGCAGGCAGCAGGGTCCCCGTTCTTTCCGAAATCTTGCTGTAAAGTAGCGCGATTTCTCAACGACTAAAGCCATCGGAAATATGTATTTTCGGATGGCTTTCAGCTAACCCTGTGTTTTGATCGTTCGACCCCGGCCGGGGTCGCAACCCACAGGTTGAGAACCGCTGCTCTAGACCCCCATCTCAGAGGGTACCTATTCTTTTCTGGAAAGTTCTATTTCAAAATACATCTACAATGGACTTGAATTTTAGAAGCACTTGCTGCAGCAACTTATGAAATGAAAATGAAAGGTTGAATCTGGCAATTTTTGACACATTGGAAGGGGCTGCGTCATTATAGGGTGTCTTCCTTTCAATTGGGCCAATGAAAAGATATGCAGCAAGTTCCAAATTGTAAGCTCTGTTACTGCAGGGTGCTGTTTAAAATTTAAGCTTCATTTATTTTTAGCAGGCAGTCACTAAAGAAAAGTTTTTTTTAATTGATTTAAGCAAATGTTTTCTTTCATAGTCTTATGACCTTTACTTTAGATTATGTAGTAAAGATCGGGAAAGTGGTCATTGATCTGTCCACATCTTATTTTCTTTCCCTTGGATTTGGTGACATCTCTAGTCCATAAATTCTGTAGCTTCATTGGATTTCTGTTCATTCAGGGCTGGTTTTCATGGCATTTACCTTTGCTACATTTTTTTTCTATGCCCTTTCCTGTTTTAACCACTGCTCCAATTAGAATGTCATGGTGCACATATTCCCATCATAATTACAAAAGGTATTAAGCTTCATTGGAATGACAGGTACTATATGTGGTTTAGAAAAAAAATACAAAGAAATAGGATCTGTAAGAGTTTATGCTGCTTGGGATGATAAGCAAAATGCTTATTAACATGACCCCCCAAAAGGGAGGGAAAAAACCTCTTACTGAAAATACAAAATATTCAAATTGACAAGAGGGAAAAATAGCACAAGGTGATGTGCCTAGCTTTCATAGGAGCCTAGTTGTCAGGTAAGATGGAGAAGAAATACGGATACCCTGATCTAATGAGATTTCTCACCGAAAATGGAATTTGAACTACCAGAAAAGAAAAGTGCTGGATAGAAGAGGGTATTGGACCTTCCTTATAAGAGGGTGGAGGCGGAGAAGGAATGAATAATAATTATAATGGCTCTCCTTTTGTCTGGGCGTTTACATTTTTTATAAAGCACTTTCCTCACGATAACACTTTGCAGAGGTGAGTGGTTCACTCTTCACTGTTGGGGAAGCTCAGAGGACACTTTGGAATGGATCTGCAAGCTCCTAAGTGACCCAGCAGCTAAGTTTCAGAGCTGCTTCTCCCAGAATCTGATTCCAAATTCAGTGCCCTTACCACTAGAATGGAAAGTCTAGCATAAACATCCCCTAATTAGGGCTTTAGGGAAGAGGGACCCTGCTGTAACTTGATCCAGAGTGTAATGAATGGGAGGCCATTGTAGAAGTGTTGGCTGGTTGTTTGGCTTTTGGTGGGGTTTTAGTTAAATCCTGTCTGTTTTATTTGTTTTTAAATCATGACCCTTCATATAATTATAATAGATGAATCCCTGACTCTCCTCTTTCCTCTCTCCCTGACAGACCTCACAAACATTTAAAGATAAAAAAATAATAAATAGGAATGATGGAGATGGGGAGAGAGTATCATGCTGACTGAGAGAATCAGGCCACCTGACTTTGGAGCCTGGTCAATCAAGCAAGCCATCCAGAAACATTAGCCACTCACTAATTATGTGAATTTGGGTGCAATTTCAATTTTTACTCTCCTCTGAAAAATAAGAGATGTTGGACTAGATTATATAGGCCCTCCTGACTTTCTGATCCTATGAACCATTTTTCTGACTGCCATACACTTAGAGGACTATGAGGTAGAAACTAAAATGAAGGGCTTAGGGAACCCTGATTTGTTCTGGAGAACGAAGAGAAGGGAAGGAGAATTGGAATATACAGATGTCCAATGACTTTATAAATGCATTGTTTGTTTTAATTTTAAATGAATGGGAGGGAACAGAGAAAGAAATATGTTAATATTTGGATAAGAAAATTAAATATATTAATGGCATACAAAACTTTGAAAACATTCCCTTTTCTTAGCTGTCTTCCCCATCCCTGCATCTCCATTTTTCATTCTGTAAATACATTTAAAGAGCAAAGAGCAGGTTCTTTGGAACCTAATTTTATTTTGGTTTCTGACATCTAGGAAACACTTAACTTGAGATACCCTTCAGAAGACTATCCCAAATTCTTTGTTTTCAGCTTTATGTTGCTAATCTACTTCATTGATCTCCAGTATTTGGATATTATGCAACTGTTCCATGTAAAACATTATATTGTTTAAAATGTGTCAGAATCAGACTTCATTTGGCAAAGCATCCCTTTGAGTGCTCTTTTGGAAAGGAAAAATGTGTGATTTTGTAAAAATTTTATTGAATGTGTGAGAGCATAAAATTTAAAGGAGAGTAAGCAAGAAAAATTAATCTTTTAATCCAAGAACCTTGTTTGGAGGATGCATTTTAAACCGGTTTCTCAGTGTTCTGTCACTGTAGTAACTGTTACATAATACAGTGTAAATAGAAAATTCCACCTGCCACCAAAAACTATTACTGAATTTTGTTTTCCTGTTTTGATGAATAGTCTTTAGAGAGCATTTGTATTATCAAAGGATATCATCATTGTGTTTATTTTTTCTACTTAACAATTTTGGCTTAAACCTTTCACTGGCTTTGTTTGCTACTTAAAATACTTGGATCTGTTTTAAAAATCAGAAGATAAGTTATTCTCCTGAGAAGCTGGAATATTCCACTCTTATAAAAGATGGGAATCCAATGAGAACCAAGGGTAGAAACTGTCCTCACCCAGTGTACTTTCCAAACAGTCTATCATGTGATTTAATCCTTTCATAAATATTCCTCAAGGGCACAGAAGCCAATTTACAAAACATTTTATTTAGAGATATGATTGCTTGTTTTTTGCTTTTCTAATCAGCATGTTGCAACAGTGAAACTCAACCTTTTGAAACCATAAAGAGGGAAGAGGGAAGCTCGCCTAGTGAAGGAGTCTAGGTACTGCAATAAATATGCTTTTGTTTTTTTAATTATATTTTAATTTTTTCCAGATTACACGTGGATACAGTTTTCAATAATTCTTTTTTTGGTCACTTTGTGATCCATATTCTCTTTCTTTCTCCCATCACCACTCCTTCCCCAAGATAGCAGGTACTATGACATAGTTGGTACACATAAATACAATTACTATTTCCATGTTCATGTTGTGAAAGAAGATATGTCTTACACTAGAGAAAGTATTCATGGAGGAAATAAAGTGAAGAATGGTGTACTTCAATTTGCATTCAGATTCCATCAGTTCCTTCAACTGCAGCAGTGAATAGCTTTTTTTGTCATGAGTCCCTTGCATTTCTGCAGTTGATCACCATACATTATTGCTGTTATTGTATATAATGTTCTCCTGGTTCTGCTCGCTTCACTTTACATCACATTATATAAGTCTTTTAGGGTTTTTTTTTCCATTTTCATTCATTTCTTATGACACAATAGTATTCCATTACAATTATACACCACAACTTGTTCACTCAGTCCCAATTGATAGACATCCTTTTAAACAGAAAGTAAAAGTTGAGAGAGAGTAAGAGAGAGAGGGAGGGAGAGAAATTTGACTTTCAGTTTTAATTCCCCTGATGAAAATGAAAATAAGCCATTTTAAAGCAGCATTCAGTATATCCCTCATTGAAGATAAAGATGAACAGAGGCAAAAAGGGAGTATAACTGGGAAGAAAATTCACACAGCAACATCATTTTGGTACTTCAATAGATATGTGATCTCATTGATATCAAAACAGCAAGCATTTCATTAAGCATCTACTATGTGTTAAACACTTAAGATACAAAGGCTGCCCTTGGTCCAGGGAGCTCACAGTATAAAAGGGGCAGCAACATGCAAACAACTATTTAGAAAGAAGATCTAGAGAGTGCAAACTGAGGGTAGTTTCAGAAAGAAGGCACTAAAATTAAGAACTGGGAAAGGCTTCTTTCTTTTTCACCCAATAATAGCAACTAACTTTTATTAAGCATCTACTATTTGTCCAGCACTGTGCTAAGTGCTTTACAATTATTATCTCATTTAATCCTCCCAACAACCCCAGGAGGAGTGCTCTTATTATTCCTATTTTATAGACGAGTTAAACAGAAGTTAAGTGACTTGGTTCAGCATGGGAAAGATTTTTTTTTTATTGTTTTCTGTTTTTATTTTTTTCACTGCAGTCATTTATGTCTTCTGTGATCCAATGAATTCTTCACATTTCTCATTTCTTACAGCACAGTAATATCACTTTACATTTATGTACCACAATATAATTTATTCTCCAATTAGTGGGGATCTCCATTTTCCCTTTTCTTTGCTACTACAAAAAAAATTAATGCTATAAATATTTAGTATATATACTTTCTTCATACTTGGGTTACATAACTAGCCATGGATTATCTAGGTCAAAGGATGTGAGCATTTTAGTCATTTTTCCTTGCAAATTTTACATTGCTTTGCATTATAATTAGATTCAAACATTTGCCAACTCTATTAGTGTGTCTTCCTTGCCCACAACTCCAACACTAACTATATCTAAATTTTATCATCTTTGTCAATTTCCTGGGTGTGAAGTGAAAATTCATAGTTGTTCTGGTTCCCATTTCTTGCATTATTACTGATGTGGGTCAATCTTTCATGTGCTTAGTGGCAGTGATTTTGTTTGTACAAAAGCTTTTCAAGTTTATGTAATCAAAAAGTATCTATTTTATCCTTTGTGAATGCCTTTATCTGCTTCCTTTTTAAAAAATTCATCTTTATTCTCATGCAAAACACTATATTGGTCATTGTTGTAAGAGCAAACTAATACATAACCAAAACCCTGAAAGAAAACCATAAATATAGTGATGTGGAAAATGGCTCTGACAGTTCTTTCTCTGGAGAGAAAGAACCTCCTTCATAAGTCTTTCAGGATTGTCCCAAATCATTGCATTGCTAAAAGTAGCCAAGTTTTCACAAAACTTTCTAGCTTTTTCTGGACTCATCTTGCTCATCTTGTTTATCATTTCTTATAGCACATTAGTATTGCATCACCAACATGTACACAATTTGTTCATCTATTCCCGAACTGATGAATATCCCCTCAATTTCCAAATCTTTACCACTACAAAAAGAGCTGCTATTTTTGTACAAGTAGGTCCTTTTCCCTTTTTTATTATCTCTTTGGGATATAGACCCAGTAGTGGTATTATCAAATCAAAGGGTATGCACAGTATTATATTCCTTTGGGCATGGCTCCAAATTGCTCTCCAGAATGGTTGGATCAGTTCACAACTCCACCAGCAATGTATTAGTGTCTCAATTTTGTCACATCACCTCCAACATTTAATATCAAGTTCTTTTGCTGTCATATTGGTCAATCTGATAGGTGTGAGGTGGTACCTTGGGGTTGTTTTAATTTGCATTTTTCTATTTAACAGTGATTTAGAACATTTTTCATGAGATTATTGATGGCTTTGATTTCTTCACCTGAAAATTGTTCATATACTTTGACCATTTGTCAATTGGAGGAATGAGTTGAATTCTCATAAATTTGATTTGGTTCTCTATAAATGTGAGAAATTAGACCTTTATCACAAATATTTGTTATAAACATTTTTTCTCAGTTTGTTGTTTCCCTTCTAATCTTAGTTATATTAGTTCTGTTTGTACAAAAACAAGTTAATGTAATCAAAAGTATTCACTTTACATCTTATAATATTCTCTATCTCTTGTTTGGTCATAAACTCTTCCATGGGCTAGATTTCTTGCTGAAATTTGTCAATTACAACACATCTTTGCTTTTCCAGCTATTCATTTTATGCCCTATTACTCTCATAGCCCTATTCCTCTGGTCAGTTTTCCACAGTCTGCCCACAATGCCCAAAAAAGATTAGTTTGGAACTCTTGGCATCATGCTGATAGCAAAGGGCTAGCTGCTGGTTTTCCCTGTCTCCATCCACATGACCAGATTGCTTCTTTTCCTGGTAATATATTCCCTCACCTCCTTTAAACTAATCCTATTCAGAATATAACAGACTTCTTATGCCCATCATGGACTTCTCCATTGCCCTTTAAGCAACCTTAAGTTTCAGTCTGTCCAAGACAGATGTCTGAAAAAAAGAGCCTAAATAGCTATACTACTTATAAAAGAAGAGACCTATTTATTATTCTTCCCTAAGCCATGAAACCCCACCCTCTCCAAGTATATAGTCCTTTTGGAATCTAGCCAGGGAATTAGAAGTCACTAATTCCAGGATATTAGATCTGATTTCTTTCACAAAACAAATATACTTTCAAAGTTCATCTGTCAAATAGAAATAGTTTTTTTTTTAGAAACATTCCTTATAGGTTGTAAGAATCAAGGAACATAACATATCTAAAGTACTTTATAAAGTTTAAAGTATTATATAAATATTGGCTTTTAATATTATTAGGTGGTTACAGCCTTTTCAGTTTTTACTGAAAAGACTGAGGCTCTTTGAAAGAAACTCCTTCAACCTTTCTTCTCCAAACATCTAATGACTTCACCCATTCTCCTGCCTTTGTCTTAAAGTAAGAAATATGCCTTCTCCTTTATAATCCTTTTCTACATATGCCCTCATCTCTCCTCTCACTCGTATATCTTCCATCTGGCCATTTCTCCTGGTTTCTTTTGATGTGCCTCAAGCATTCAATTCTTAAAATTAAAAAATTAAAAAACTTCCTGTGGCCCATTAGCCTCAACTACTACTCTCTTTTTTCTCTTTCATGGTCATTTAATTCTTGAGAAAGTTGTTTATATTTGCTATTTCAACTTCCTCACTGGTGACCTTTGAGAAAGCATGAATGGAAGGGGGAAAAACACTGTCCAACTGCCTACTAAAGACCATCTTCCCTAGGTAGCAGAACATGAAATATGATGCCCAAGATAGGTGTCTCCTTGAAATCAAACTTTTCCCCCTTGGGAGTGGGGAGGGATGATGATCCACTCAGCTTTGAACTTCTGCTCTGGGCAACCTAGCTATCTTAATTGGTGGGTGATAGAAACCTCACCTACCTAGTTGGGCCCAGACCATTCTTCACATCCAACCCACTACGCTTCGTATCCATCTACCCTGGATATCATATTTCCTGCTCTATCACATAGGGAAGATATTAGTACCTGGTCCTTAGTAGGTTCTAGGTTAAGTGGGTCTTTTTTTCTTCCATTCTTTCTCAAAGGTCACTGGTGATGTAATCATCCAATTCAAAGCCTTTTCAGACCTCATCCACAGAGCTGGAAAGGACCAAGATGTCCATAGGAAGGAAAATGACTACTAATTATCTAATCCAAATGGCCCCTTTTGATGAGTGTTCAGCTTCTTACTATGAATTTAGTATTCAGCATTTATGGGGGGACAGGAACAAAGGGAAATAAATATTCATTTTTTACTTAGTGAACAGAAATTCCTGCCCTTAATACATTTAGTATTTTATTCTCTACAGAATTTGACACAATAAACTACCCTTTTTTTTAATCTCTTACTTTTTCCTTAGTTTCAGAGATACCTCCATTTTCCTGGAGTTTGTTGTTTGTTTTAACCTCCATGTGTTCATTCTTCCTACTGACTCATTGATTCCTTGCTGATTTCTCAAGGTGGGTATTCCCCATGAATGACTTTCCTTCTGTTCTAATCTTTCTCACTTGGTAATTTCATTTACTACTACATTACCTGACAGGTCTGTGCATTTTCCAAAATTTTATCTCTTAACTTCAGCCTCTTCAGGGTTCCAGACTTATACCTCCAAATGTTTAAAGCACATCTCCATCAGTTTTAACCAGTAGTCAGTTAGTAACATCTTCATACACAAAGATATCTTGATATCACTCAAATATAGTGGTTGTTTCAATTAGTGCTCATTGAGGCTTTTCAGATTAACACATTTAGAAAAGGAAAAGAGGGCTAGATTAGAAAATTATAAACATATTATAGTAAAGGGATTTGGAAATTGATTCCTGCTATGCTAATGACTTAGTGACCTTAAGAAACATTAGGTAAAGAATTTTACTTTTCCAGGACCTCATTTTCCTTACCTGAGTAATGAAGAAAGGAAGACTAACATAGTTATGGAGCACATTGAGGTTTATAAAAGCTTTTTTTCAGTACACTGTTTTGAGGTAGATAATGTAAGTATTATCCATATTCATATCTATTAGAAATGGCATTTG